>NW_011494606.1:2859704-2877758 GCF_000754665.1 Bison bison bison
GATCAGTCCTGGGTGTTCATTGGAAGGACTGATGTTGAAGCTGAAACTCCAATACTTTGGCCACCTGATGCAAAGAGCTGACTCACTGGAAAAGACCCTGATGCTGGGGAAGATTGAGGGCAGGAGGAGAAGGGGCCGACAGAGGATGAGATGATTGGATGGCATCACTGACTCGATGGACGTGAGTCTGGATAAACTCCGGGAGTTGGTGATGGATAGGGAGGCCTGACGTGCTGCAGTTCATGGGGTCACAAAGAGTTGGACACGACTGAACGACTGAACTGAACTGAAAGTAGAAATATAATTTTTCATCTTAAAATTCTCATCTATGTTGGCTTTGTCCCTGTCCTGTTTTAGTGAACCGCTTATGGGCTAATACACCTTAGTCTCTTTATCTGTAAAATGTTAATAGTATAATATACTATAAACTCCCTGCTCAATTTCTTTGAGATGTTTGTCTAGGAATATAATCTTACTTGAAGCACTGTGAGCCACTTGTATCAAAGATTATTTTAACTTTGCTATTTTTTTTAATGGACTAGCAGAATTACTGTTTCAAATTGTCCTTTATTTTGAGTAGTTGCCAGGGAATACTGTGTGTCTGCATTATTGGAAGAGTCCTGACAATCAAAAGTATTAAGCAGTTCTCCTTTGAATTAGAGCTATCACAGAATACTTAAACATTTGTCTGTGTAATTTAAATCTTGGTCTCTCAAGCAGTAAACAGATGGAACATTACTAACAGCAGTAATTAAACTATAAATCCATTTTTAAACAGAGTTCACCAGTATTCAGCATCACAATTCATATTCCATTGTATCAGTTATGTTCATTTTTATTTGGATTATGATTTCAGAATACCAAAAAATGGAGGGGGAAAAAAAAGCAAAACTGTCTATTTCAGATGTCTGTTATTTTTAAAAATTGTATGCTTAACAGTATTCATTCAATAAATATTTATTGAATACCTGCTTAAACTATGCACATTTCAAGGCATTGGGGATTTAGCAATGACCGAGCGACTTCACTTTCACTTTTCACTTTCATGCATTGGAGAAGGAAATGGCAACCCACTCCAGTGTTCTTGCCTGGAGAATCCCAGGGACTGGGGATCCTGGTGGGCTGCCGTCTATGGGGTCGCACAGGGTAGGACACGACTGAAGTGACTTAGCAGCAGCAGCAGCAGCAAGAGGAACAAAATCTCAACCCTTGTGGAACTTACATTATAGTGGATTGGAGAGGGTTTACAATCTAAATGTGCATAATATCAAGTAATGCAACCCCCTTCACCATGACAAGGCTGTGATCCAAGAAGGCAAAGTGGTTGTCTGAGGAGGCTTTACAAACAGAACGCAAGCAAAAGGCAAGGGAGAAAGGGAAAGATATACCCAGCTGAATGCAGAGTTCTAGAGAATAGCAAGGAGAGATGAAAAGTGTAAGTTGCTCAGTCGTGTTTGACTCTTTACGACCCCATGGACTATACAGTCCATGGAATTCTCCAGGCCAGAATACTGGAGTGGGTAGCTGTTCCCTTCTCCAGAGGATCTTCCCAACCCAGGCGTTGAACCCAGGTCTCCCACATTGCAGGCGAATTCGTTACCAGCTGAGCTACCAAGGAAGTCCAAGGAGAGATAAGGCCATTTTAATGAACAATGCAAAGAAATAAGAGGAAAACAACAGAATGGGAAAGACTAAAGATCTCTTCAAAAATATCGGAGATATCAAGAGAACATTTCATGCAAGGATGGGCATGATAAAGAAAAGAAACAGCAGCGACCTAACAGAAGCAGAAGAGATTAAGAGGTGGCAAGAATACACAGAAGAACTATGTAAAAAAGATCACAATAACCTGGATTACCATGATGGTGTGGTTGCTCACCTAGAGCCAGACATCCTGGAATGTGAAGTCAAGTGGGCCTTATGAAGCATCACTACGAACAAAGCTAGTGGAGGTGATGGAATGCCAGCTGAGCTATTTCAAATCCTAAAAGATGATGCTGTGAAAGAGCTGCACCCAATATGTCAGCAAATTTGGAAAACTCACCAGTGGCCACAGGACTGAAAAGGTCAGTTTTCATTCCAGACCCAAAGGCAATATCAAAGAATGTTCAAACTATCATACAATTAGGCTCATTTTGCATGCTAGTAAGGTTATGCTAAAAATCTTTCATGCTAGGCTTCAGCAGTAGGTGAACCGAGAACTTCAGATGTACAAGCTGTATTTAGAAAAGGCAGACGAACCAGAGATCAAATTGCCAACATCCGCTGGATCATGGAAAAAGCAAGAGAGTTCCAGAAAAACATCTATTTCTGCTTTATTGACTATGCCAAAGCCTTTGACTGTGTGGATCACAATAAACTGTGGAAAATTCTTCAAGAAATTGAGAATACCAGAGCACCTTACCTGCCTCCAGAGAAACCTGTAAGCAGGTCAAGAAGCAACAGTTAGAACTGAACATGGAAAAATGGACTGGTTCCAAATTGGGAAAGCAGTATGTCAAGGCTGCATATTGTCACCTTGTTTATTTAGCTTCTATCCAGAGTACATCATGTGAAATGCCAGGCTGGATGAATCACAAGCTGGAATCAAGATTGCCAAGAGAAATATCAATAACCTCAGATACACAGATGACACCACTCTAACGGCAGGAAATGAAAAGGAACTAAAGAGCCTCTTGATAAAGGTGAGAGGAGAGTGAAAGAACTCAGCATTCAGAAAATTAGTATCGTGGAATCTGGTCCCATCACTTCATGGCAATAAAAGGGGAAACAGTGGAAGCAGTGACAGATTTTCTTTTGTTGGACTCCAAAATCACTGTGTATGGTGACTGTATACATGAAATTAAAAGATACTTGCTCCTTGGAAGGAAAACTATGACAAACCTAGACAGTGTATTTAAAAGCAGAGACATCACTTTGCCAACAAAGGTGATGTTAGGAAAGATTGAAGGCAGGAGGAGAAGGGGATGACAGAGGATGAGATGGTTGGATGTCATCACTGATTCAATGGACATGAGTTTGAGCAAGCTAGGGAGTTGGTGATGGACAGGGAAGCCTGGTGTGCTACAGTCCATGGGGTCACAAAGAGTTAGGCACAAGTGAGTGAGTGAACTGACATCTGTCAAAACTCATCTAACTGTACACTTTAAAAAGGGTGCATTTTACTGTATGTAAATTATACTTCAATAAATCTGACTTTTCAAACAATATATAAAATTAATCAAGAATACACATTGCCACTGGTTTTTTGGGGGTAATAAATGTTACGAAAAGACCAAAGAAACTAATAAAATAGGTCAAATAAGCAAAAAGAGATAGTTTATTTTAAAAAAATTCTGAGATTTTGAGTCTCTTAGACTTAAAATTGAATACTGGAAAAATAGGTAATGTTGGACAAGTTAGGTAAGCTTTCCAAATCTCAATTTTCTCATCTGTAAAGCTGAAATAATACCTCCTATTTTATAAAGTAGTTTTAAGATTAATCTAACAATTTGGTTCCTACCACACAGTAGGCAAAGTAAAGTGTCTGCGTGTGAAGTGGTGCCTCTTTTTTAAAGTCAGTAAAAAGTAACTTTCATCTCTCTACATCAGTCATTCAGTCAACACGTATTAGTTAAATATCTATTAACATTTTCCCAAATAAGCAATCTCAAAACAGACAGAAGCCCATAAGTCCCCTGAAATGAACACATTTTTCTAAGCTTCTGCAATTTTATCTCAGAAAAGTTGATAAGAACAGCAATCAAGAAAAAAACACAATCTGCTTTTCCACTGAATGATACACTGGTAAGGAACATAAATTTTATCAGCAATAAATGTGAATTAAATAAGATTTAAGCTAAGATTTCCAAGATGTACAATTTTCTAAACAAATAGGAAGGTTACCAAATTAATTTCAACACTGTAGGAACTTTCATTTAACTCGTACTTAAGACCTTTCTGCGTGCTAAGCAAAGGGTATAGATATTTTGTAGGTTTAAAGTTTAAGATGAATGTAAATTACACAGAAATTCCACTTACCTAAATAAGTAAGGTGACTGAAGTAGAAATAAAATGTATCCCAAAATAGTATTTCTTAATGTATAGAAATACATTTCTGTACATTTTCTAAGTGTCAAAATGAAGTTTTCAGTGACATTTAAATAAACAGTCTCAGCACTGGAATTATTTACAAAGGTGAAACTTGAATTACAAACATTTGGCAAACATATATCTTGTTTTTCTTCCCAAATCAAAATCTTGCCCTGCACATATGTATGTATCATGTATATTTCATATATATGTATATATACACACACACACATACACATACTTTGTCCCTGCAACAAGCCCCATCATATGCCCAGACACACGTTTTTTTAAAAAACTGCTCCTTCAAAACAGAATTTAAAGTATTATTCCACATCTTATAAACTTCAGGTTTCAAAAATGCAGCAAATATTGACTAAAGAATAAGAAATTAAGATGATATACAAATCTTCTTTTTTCTCTAAAGCCAAAACAAAGCCTCCAAACAAATCCAATAGGAATCTGCATTATAAACTGAGCTCTTCTCTATGATGCACATTTGTAATAATAGAGATCATTCTTTTTTGCTAGTGCTAAAACTCTGTCTCTAGAAGCGGAGTGAATGTAAAAGAAGCTTAATATTACACACTAAATTTGAAGACACGGCACCAATGTTTTCCACCTCTTTGATATCGCCTGGGGAAGGGGAGGGGGCTCAAGCAAATTACTGATGGCTATTTCTTGACTGGAAACTAAAGTCTTCTAGCACTTTCTTGGTGTAAATTTACAGCTTGAATGCAAAAATCAAATAAAGGGACTTTATTTATAAGCTAAAAATAAACATAAAGTCCATGAAACTTTCATTTCTCATTCTGTACTTTATCACAAGAAGTAACTAAAGAGGTCATAGGAATTTGTTCATTTCAAGATTCTGAGGGGTCATAATGAGTTTTGTTTTTTTTTTAAACATGTTTTTCATGTATTTTAGAAACTAAAACTCGTAGAGGTTATAGAGCACCCTAAAGTTAAATATGCCCAACTTGAACATTTTTCTGTAAGCAACTCCTTAAGATCACTCATCAAATTCTAAGTCAGTATATCTTCCTGCAGCCTTAGAAGGAAAATTACCCTAAAATACCTAAATATGGATATTCTACAATCTTTAATAATGCCAAATTAATGATTTCTTTACATTATTAGGAAATTGTTACTCATTTGTATATTCTCTGCCTCATTCCTTACTTCTGCTCAGTCAGTCAGTCAGTCAGTTCAGTCGCTCAGTCGTGTCCGACTCTGTGCGACCCCATAGATGGCAGCCCACCAGGCTCCCCCATCCCTGGGATTCTCCAGGCAAGAACACTGGAGTGGGTTGCCATTTCCTTCTCCAATCCTCCCCAAATAGTATTAATACATCCTCCACTCAAACAGAAACTCTCTCAAACAGTCTATGATTTTAGACTAATCTAAAGTGCATAACTCTCTCAGGATGAATGTCCTATATGCCCTCATTGTTGCATTTATATCAGAAAATAACTCCTTAAGGAGAGAAACCATATGTGAATGGATTTTTTCCCCTTCCAAAGTGCCTAGCACAATATTGGCACTTTTTTTTTTCTTTCCATATAACAGTCTAACTATTCTTGGAATACACTTGAATAAATTTCTACGAACATGATTCTCACCTCAAATTCTACTTTGCCAGCCTAAACATGGAGTTATTTTTTTTCCCTCTGAGAAGTAGCTAGTTTGGGAAGTGTAAAGTATCCCAAACTCTGCAACAATGAAAAACATTTAGACAGCGATAATTCAATTTTTTAAAAAAAGTATCTGACATCTTTAAGACAACTGGCAGAATAAGATGATCAGAAATTTGTTTTCACTATAAATAAATCTAGGAGGAAGGAAAATGGGCACGTGAGTGTACACATATACACACACGCACACACATACATAGAGGATTCATGTAGCTACACAAACCCCATTATACCAAGTGACAAGTCAAGATTTGTTTTCCTGGGAAAACATAACACAATATTATGTATTTCATTCAAGGTGCTGTTGCCTAGAAATATCACACTGGTTATTTAGGCTATAATATTACATCTGGATTAGTCTATAGCTGCTAATGACTATATTCAACCATATTCTACCTGACTGATATTATTGTCTTGACCAGTAAACATATTGGGCTTTCCTGGTGGCTCAGACAGTAAAGAATCCGCCTGCAATGCAGGAGACCCAGGTTAATCCCTGGGTTGGGAAGATCCCCTGGAGAAGGAAATGGCAACCACTCCAGTATTCTTGCCTGGAGAATTCCATGGACAGAGGAGCTTGATGGGCTACAGTCCATTGGATCAAATGGGATCAAAGGGTTGGACACGACTGAGCAACTAATACTTTCACTTTCATCAATATACTATCTGCATAAAGAAAGTTTTCCTCTAGCTTAAATAATTAGAAATAGGTTATTTTATAGCAAATAAAAGAAAACTCTGACCACTCAGACAATAACCTGTTTTACTCCATCCAAAGGTTTATATGAGAAAATGAAACACATATATATCCTAAATGGGTAATGCTAACAAGCATATATAAAGATACATTTCAAAAAAGGGTATTGAATCCTGTCAAATGCTTTTCTCTGCATCTACGAAATAATCATATGATTTTTGTCCTCTATTTTGTTAATGTGTCATTTAGGCCCGTATTTCCTTATTGATGTTCTGTCTGGATGATTTATCTATTGATGTAAGTGGGGTGTTAAAAGTCCCCTACTAATGTGTTACTGTCAATTTCTCCCTTTAAGTCTGTTAATAATTGCTTTACATAATTTTGTGCTCCTATGTTAGATGTCTTCTTGATGGATTGTTCCCTTTATCATTATATTATGCCCATCTTTGTCTCCTGTTACCTTTTAGGGCCTGAAGTCTACTGTGTCTGATATGACCATGCCTATGTTCACTTTCTTTTACCTGCCATTTAGAGTATCATCTTCCATCCCCATGAGCCTATGTTTGTATTTAGAGCTGAGATGAGTCTCCTAGAGGCAGCATATAGTTGGACCTTGTTTTTGAATGCATTCAGCCAGTCTATGTTTTTTGATTGGACTCTCAAGAGTTCCCCAACACCACAGTTCAACAGCATCAATTCTTTCTTTGGTGCTCAGCTTTCTTCATGGTCCAATTCTCACATCGGTACATGACTACTGGTAAAACCATAGCCTAGACTAGCCAGAATTTGTCGGCAAAGTGACGTCTCTGCTTTTTAATACACTGTCTAGGTTTGTCATAGCTTCTCTTCCAAGGAGCAAGTGTCTTTAAATTTCATGGCTTCAGTCACAACTGCAGTGATTTTGGAGCCCAAGAAAATCTGTCACTGTTTCCATTTTTTCCCCATCGATTTGCCATGAAGTGATGGGACTGGATGCCATTGTTTGTTTTTTGAATGTTGAGTTTTAAGCCAGCTTTTTCACTTTCCTCTTTCACCTTCATCAAGAGGCTCTTTATTTATAGTTATCTATGATTAAGTTCCTGACTTCTTAAAATCAAATGCATCTGGACAACTCTGCATTTTTACTCCCCTCCCCCTAAAATTATAGAGATACATTTACTCCTTTTGTCTTTTAATGTTCCTCCTAGCTTTCTATGTGGTTGACTTACTACTTTCACCATGTATTTGCCTTTACTGATGAGCTTTTTCCTTTCAACTTTCTAGTTGTGGCCTTTTCTTTTTTGCTCAGAGAACCTCTTTAATATTGTGAAGCTGGTTTGGCTGTGCTAGACTCCTTTAGTTTTTGCTTTTTCTGTAAAACTTTTGAGTTCTTTGTCAAATCCGAATGCAAGTCTTTCTAGGTAGAGTATTCTTGACTGTAGGGTTTTCTCCTTTCATCACTTCAAATACATCGTGTCACTCCTGGTCTGCAGAGTTTCTGCAGAAAAATCAGCTGATAGCCTTATAGGAGTTCCCTTGTATGTAACTTGCTTTTTCATTGCTGCTTTCAATATTCTCTTTAATTTTTAATCATTTAAATTATGTCTTGGCATGGTCCTCTTTGGATTAGTTCTGTGCTTCCTAGATCTGGATGTCTATTTCTTTCCCAGGTTAGAGAAATTTTCAGTTATTAAGTCTTAAAATATGTTCTCTGGCCGTTTCCCTGGGAGGCATTCCCATACTGGTACCTACAGGCTGGTGAGCAGGGATAGGGCTAGGTCCTGGGCCTGATAAGCTAAAGAGAGGATTCCAAAATGGTGATCACTAGCACTTTCACTTTTCACTTTCATGCATTGGAGAAGGAAATGGCAACCCACTCCAGTGTTCTTGCCTGGAGAATCCCAGGGACAGGGGAGCCTGGTGGGCTGCCATCTATGGGGTCGCACAGAGTCGGACACAACTGAAGTGACTTAGCAGCAGCAGCAGCAGCACACTGGTGTCCCTGTGGTAGAACAAGCTTCCAAAAATGGCAGTCACCAGTGTCTATGTCCCTAGGGTGAGCTCCAGCTGCCTCCAGCCTCTGTGGGAAGCACTCTAAGTTCAGCATGCAGGTTTGACTCAAGCTTCTTTCAAATTATTTCTGCCCTGGGTCTGGGAGAGTATGAAATTTTTGTGTACAAAATTCAAGAGTGGAGTCTCTATTTTCCACAGCCCTCTGGGTCTCCTGAAAGTAAGCCCCACTGGCCTTCAAAGTCAAATGTTCTGTGGGTTTATCTTCCTGGTCTAGGACTGTAGGCCTGGGGAGTCCAACATGGGGCTCAGATCACTCCTTCCTTGGGGAGAACTTCTTCAATTGCAATTATTCTATTTCTCAGTCACCCAACTAGGAGTATGAGTCTTAACTGTACTGCAATTTCATACCTCCTGTCTGTCTCATTGTAGTTCCTTCTCACCTTTAGTTGTAGATTTTTTCTAGTAGATTTCAGTCTTTCTTATCAGTAGTTGCTCTGTAAATAGTTGCAGTTTGGATGTGTCAATGAGAGGAGGTGAGCTTGGGGTCTTCTTACTCTGCCATTTTGCTGGGTGCTATGCAGTTTTCTTTTGATTGGTGTATACATAGTGTATATTTTCTCATCTGTTTAACTTGTATCTTTATATTTAAACTGGGTTTCTTATAAGCAGTATGTAATTGAGTCTTCTTTGTTTTAAATATAATCATACTATCACTTTTAATTGGAACATTTAGACCATTTACATTTAATGTGATTATATGGTTGGATTTAAATCTCTATCTTGATATTTATTTCTCTAACCTTTTCTTTCTTCTCTTTTTCTTTTTCACCTGCCATTTTCTGAGAATTTTTTTTTTTAATGATTCTATTTCCTCTACCACTGACTTATCAGCTATACCTCTTTTTTCTTCTACTTATGTTGAAAGTACAATATATTATTCTTCTTGATTTAAACAATTATCTTTAAGAAAAAAATTCTTAAATGAGGGAGAAAAGGCTTTTATATCCACCTACATGTTTACTTTTCATAGTGCTGCTCATTTCTTTTCAAAGTTGTAAATTTCCATCTGATAACATTTTCTTTATACCTAAAGAACTATTTTCAACATTTCTGACATTGCAGGTTATGTTGGTGACAAATTCTCTAAGCTTTGTTTATTCCCAAAAGTCTTTATTTTGCCTTCATTTTCAGGAGATCTTTTTTGCCAGGTACGGAGTTCTAGATTGAGTGGGGCAGTTTTTTGTTTGTTTTTAAATTTTTTAATTCCAGTACTTTCAGATGCCACTTCTGGCATGTTTAATTTCTGACAAGCAGTCTGCAATAAGTTTTATATATTTGTTTGTCTGTCATTTAAGATGATTCCCACCCCCTACCCCACCTTTGCTGTTTTTAAGATATTTTCAAGATTTTTGTCATTGGTTTCAGCAATTTTTGTGCCTGGTTCTTCTGTTTAGAGATTTGCAAACTCCTGCAATCGTTAGCTTTACAGTTTTTTAAATCAAACTTGGTAAATGTTTGTCCATTATTTCTTGAAATAGTCTGTCTCCCCATCTCCTTCTAAAACGTGTTACACTTACGTTAAACTGCTTGATATTGCCCCATAGCTTACTGGCGCTGTCTTTTTCTTCTTTTTCTCCCAAGCTCTTTTTTGCTCTTGGTGTTTCATTTTAGATAATTGCTACTGCTATGTTTTCAGATTTTAACTAATTCTTTTCTCCTGCAATCTGCTGTATTTTTCATTTCAGATACTGTGTTTTTCATCTCTAGAAGTTCTATTTGGGTTTTTCTTTTTAAAAATAACTTCTATGTCTCTTCTTGGCATGTTCATGTTTCCCTCTACCTTCCTGAACATATGGAGTATACTTACAATTGCTGCTTTCACATCCTCGTCTACTAATTCAATCTTAGATGTCATTTCTTTCTCTCTTCTTATTGGTTGATTTTGTCCCAGTTATGGGTCATACTTTCCTGCTTCTTTGCATGTCTGGTAATTTTTTTTAGGACACAAGACATTATTTTACATTGTTTGGTACTGGATTTTTATTTCAGATTTGTTTTGGATATATTTATTTTTTGCTTCACTGTATGGATATGTAGCATATTTTTAAAAAGCAAAAAATGGTCTTTATAACATGAATCAATGAACAAATGAATCTGTGTAATTTATCTATTTATTCACCCTCAACAACTTTTCTAATTTTTGGGTGCACACTGTGACATATGGGACCTTGGTTCCCTGAATAGGGCTTGAACCTGTGCCCCCTTCACTGGAAGGCAGAATCTTAAACACCAGACTGCCAGGGAAGTGACTACCCTCAATAAATTTTTAAGTATACAGTATTGTTAACTATGGGAGAAGGCAATGGCACCCTACTCCAGTACTCTTGCTAAGCTCAATGTTGCACAGGTGATCTCTAATACTTTTTCATCTTTCATAATGAAATTTATACTCATTGAACAACAACTCCCCATTCCCTCTTCCCTCCTGTCCCTGGCAATTACTATTCTACTTTCTGCTTCTATGAGTTTGATTACCTTAGATATCACATGTAAGTAGAATCATGCAGTATTTGTCTTTCCTTGACTTATTTATTTCACTTAGCATAACATCCTCAAGGTTCACGCGTGTTGCTGCATGACAGAGTTCCACCACTTGAAGGCTGACTAATATCCCACCGTACATATACATCTATACCACCATTTTCTTTATTCATTCATCTACCAATGGACATTTGGGTTGCTTTCACCTCTTGGTTATTGAATAATGTTTCAATTAACATATAAGTGTAAATAACTCTTCAAGATCCTGATTTCAATGATTTTGGATAAATACCTAGAAATGGGATTGCTGCACCTCACAGTATGGATTTTTTTTCTTTTTTTGCATTAAGTGTTTCTGAGTTTTGTCCTGTCTGTAGTTAAATAACTTGGAAATGGTTTGATCATTTCAAGGCTTAATTTTAACCCTTGTTAAGGGGTGCCAGAGTAGATTCTAGTCTAGGGCAATACCCTTAAGACTTTACCCAATGCCTGTCTATCAGGAAGTCTTTCCACTCTGACTGTAGCCGTCCATGCACCTCTGTCCATGGGATTCTCCAAACAAGAATACTGGAGTGAGCTGCCATTTCCTTCTCCAGGGGATCTTCCTGATCCAGGAATTGAACCAGGTCTCCTGTACTGGGATTCTCTGATAGCTCAGTTGGTAAAGAATCCACCTGCAATGTGGGAGACCTGGGTTAGATCCCTGGACTGGGAAGATCCCCTGGAGAAGGAAAAGGCTACCCATTCTAGTCTTCTGACCTGGAGAATGCCATGGACTGTATAACCTATGGGGTCGCAAAGCATGGGACATGACTAAGCAACTTTTACTTTCATTTTCTTTACCAACTGAGCTACAAGGGAAGCACCTTAACACCAATACGCTTCATTTAATTACTATGCCATTGTTTTGCTGCCACTTAAAAAGCTTCACTTCATTTGTAGCTGACTTCACAGGGGCAAGTGTTAATTACAACAAGGGTAAGCATTAATTACAAAACCACCTCATGAAATATTGTTCTGCTATAGAGTACATTCTAACTCAAGCATGACTGAAAAGAATAATCTTCCATGTAAATATAAATTCTTTGTCTTTTCTTGTACCATAAAGATGTAAATTTTGGCTATCACTCCAAATATATTTTTATTTTTTTTAATATTAAACTTTTAAAGTAAACTTTTAATCACAATCTAGCACACATAGTGTACAGCTTGATTAATTTTCATAAAGTAAATGCACCCATGTAACCATACCCAGGCCAAGATATATACTACAAGAACACAAATTTGGTTTAACACTCAGAACTCAAAATAGGAAAAAAGAAAAAAGAGAAAAACCATATTGCCGCAACAGATTTTATCAAATATAAGTATTTAATAAGATTTACTCAGTCGTGATTTTATTAAATGCTTACAGCAAACTATCAGTAGAACAGAACTTCCTTAACCGGCTACACAGAAGATCATCTTGTACTATTTTCTTGTCAAAACCCTTCTCCCCAAAGTAACAACTCTCCTGTCTTCTAACACAATAAATTGCTTTTTCCCCCCCTATTTTTAAACTTCGTATAGCTGGAATGATATAAAATGTATACTCTTTTGTGACTGACTTTTTCCCCTGAACATTATGTTCCTGAGATTCATCCACATAGTTGTGTACTGCAATACTTCATTTCATGTTGTACAGTATTCCATTGTACAAATACACCACTATTTAGTTATCCAGTTTGTTGTTGAATATTTAGATTGTTTACAGTTTTTGGGTATGTGAATATTGCTCTATGAACACTGTTATACATGTGTTTTCAGTTCAGTTCAGTCGCTCAGCCGTGTCTTGACTCTTTGCGACCCCATGGACTGCAGCGCACCAGGCTTCCCTGTCCATCACCAACTCCTGGAGCTTGCTCAAACTCTTGTCCATCAAGTCAGTGATGCCATCCAACCATCTCATCCTCTGTCGTCCCCTTCTCCACCTGCCTTCTAGCATTTCTGCTGGGTATATAACTAAGAGTGAAATTGTAAGGTCATGTGGTGTGAGTATGAGTAAGTTAAGCTTTAGTAATAAAAAATGTTTAAAGGTATTAACCAGAGTGGTTAAAGCAATTTATATTCCCACGAAGTGTGGAAAATATGTTGCAGATACAATGTAATCTCACAAACAACTGGTAAACTCATCTTTTAATAAGGTATATGTAATACAAATTGCAAATACCCTTTTCCACTCTGTGGCTTGCCTTTTCATTCTTAATGGTGTCTTAATGAACAGATTTTCTTAATTTTAATGTAGTACAATGTATCATTTTTTCTTTTTATTGTTAAAGCCACATGTATTCAATTTAAGAATCTTTGCCTCTTCCAGGGTCACAAAGATAATGTTTTCTTCCAGAAGCTTTATTGTTTTACTTTTCATATCTATAATTTATCTTTTGATTTCTTTATATGATTTGACGTCAAGATTCATCTTCTTTTCCCCCACATGGGTATCTATCTAATTGACCTAGTACAATTTATTGAAAAGAATGTTCCTTCCTCTCTGCACTGTAATGTTATCTTGGATATAAATCAGGGGTCAATATAACGTGTGCATCTGTTGGCTCCATTTTGCTTCATTCACTATTTGTCTTCTCTTGTCTTTACTACTGTTGCTTTATAATAAGTCTTGATATCCTATAGTAAAAATCCTCCAGTTTTGTTATTCAAGACTATCTTAGCTATTCTCGGTCCTTTGCATTTTTATAATTTAAGGATCAGCTTGTTAATTTCAAAACCTAACAAACAAATCTTTAGGGATATTGCTTGAGACTACCCTGAATCTATGTGGGGAAAATTGAAATCACAGACCACTGACTCTCTTAATCCATAACTGATATCTTTTTCTTTTGTCTTAATTTTTCCTAATAGTGTCTTAAATTTTTTAGTGAAGAGGTTTTTTTAATTAATTTTGTATATTTGATGTTTTCAATATACTAATATGGCATTATTTTTAAAGTTTTACTTTTTGTTTGTTGCTAGTATATGGGCCTAAGATTGATTTTGTTTACCAACATTGTATCTGGCAACCTTGCAATACAAAAATTAACTTTTTAGTTCTATCAGTTTATAGATTCTTTCAAACTTTCTCTGTAACAATCAGGTCATCTATAAATAATTGCAGTTTAATTTCCCTCTTTCTAATCATTATGCATCCTTACTTACTGCACGTCTAGGCCAACCTTGTCAATAGAACTTTCTGTGATAACTGAAGTGTTCTATATTTGTGGTATATAGTAGCCACTAGTCACATATGCCTTTTGAGCACCTGCCACGTGGCCAGTGTGACTGATAATCTATAATTTTAACTAATTAGAATCTAAATTGACAAATATGGTATCAGACAGCTCAGATCTAGGATCTTCAATATAATGGTGATACACGACTTTACAGCAGGGATCTTGTTTTAATCCTGATCGAAAGATAAATAAACACCTCCAGTATTTTGCCACTATACATGATACTTGCTTTAGATTTGCAGGGGAAGCAACTAACACACCCTATCAGGTTGAAGAAGGAATAGTTTGCTACAAGCATTTTAAAAAATCCTAAGTGGGTAAATTTTATCAAATACTATTTGATAAACCAATTGACATGATGTATTCTCTCTTTTTCTGTTAATTTTAGTCATTTACATGCACTGAATTCTGAATAACAAACTTATGCTGCTATAGTAAATTCAACTTGGTCATGACATCTATTTCTTTATTGATCTATCTAGAATTGATTTGCTAATATTTTTAGAATGTGTTCACCCATGTTCACAAGAGCAATGGATTTGAAATTCTCCTTTCTTATGATATCTTTATCAGGTTTTGGTATTAAGGTTATGCAAGCCTCAAAACAGACTGGGAAATATTTTCTATTTATTCTCTGAAAGCATTTTAGTAATATTGATGTTATTTCTTCTGAAGATTTCTTGGAAGAATTTATTTGTGAAACCACCTGGGCCTAAAGATTTCTTTGTGGAAAAGTTTCAAATTACAGACTCAATTTCACTAATATATATGGAACTACCCAAGTTATTAATTTCCTATAATTTTAGCAAACTTTTTTCCTAGGAATCTGTCCATTTCATCTAAATTTTTAACTCTTCTGGCATAAAGTTATTTTTAAAATCCTCTTGCTGCTGCTGCTAAGTCGCTTCAGTCATGTCCGACTCTGTGCGACCCCATAGACGGCAGCCCACCAGGCTTCCCCGTCCCTGGGATTCTCCAGGCAAGAACACTGGAGTGGGTTGCCATTTCCTTCTCCAATGCATGAAAGTGAAAAGTGAAAGTGAAGTCGCTCAGTCATGCCCAACTCTTAGCGACCCCATGGACTGCAGCCTACCAGGCTCCTCTGTCCATGGGATTTTCCAGGCAAGAGTACTGGAGTGGGGTGCCATTGCCTTCTCCGTTAAAATCCTCTTACCTCATCTTAAATGAGTAAAAATGCTCATTTAAAAGGTGACTGAGGGACTTCCCCAATGGTACAGTGGATAAGAATTTGCCTACCAATGCAGGGGACACGGGTTGGATCCTTGGTCCTGGAAGATTCCACATGCCTTGGAGCAACTAATTCTGTGTGCCACAAATTCTGAGCCTGCACGACACACTACTAAGTCTGCATGCTACTACTACTAAAGACTATGCACCTAGAGCCTGTGCTCCCCAACAAGAGAAACCACTACAATGAGAAGCCCATGCACCATGACAGAGTAGTCCCAACTCGCCACAACTAGAGAAAGCCCGTGTGCAGCAAGACCTAAAACAACCCAAATAAACACATAAATAATTTAAAAAAAATGTTTTTTAAGGTGATGGATTGGCTATATTATTGTTGCAGATTTTCCTATCTTCTGCATCTGTATAATGGAGATGGACAAGGCTTATACAAACCAGAAGTTTATGAGATACTTACAAAAATACTCTATTTGCAATGTCTACCTTAATATAGTACTCAGAATTCCATCTATCATGACATTTCCAACAACAGCAGTGTTTGGAACTTTGCAAAAATCTTATTTACTACTTCTAACATGTCAACAGTTTGGAACACAAATGACATTATGTCAAAGACCTATTCTTATCCAACTCACCTAAAGATAAGCACTTTAGTGATAAAAAATGCGATGCAGGATACAGGATGCTTGGGGCTGGTGCACTGGGATGACCCAGAGGGATGGTACGGGTAGGGAGGTGGGAGGGGGGTTCAGGATGTGGAACACGTGTACACCTGTGGCGGAATTATGTTGATGTATGGCAAAACCAATACAATATTGTAAAGTAATTAGCCTCCAATTAAAATAAATTAAAAAAAAAAAAAAGGCCATGATCACAAGACAGTCTAATTACTATATCTGTGTGTGTGTGTGTGTGTGCACTAAGTCGCTTCAGTTGTATACAACCCTGTGGACCATAGTCCGTCAGGCTCCTCTGTCCATGGAATTCTCCAGGCAAGAATACTGGAATGGGTTACCATGCCCTCCTCCAGGGGGTCTTCCCAACCCAGGGATGGAACCCACATCTCTTATGTCTCCTGCATTGGCAGGTGGATTCTTTACCACTAGAAGCTAACTGGGAAGTCCAATTACTATATCTAATAACAAAGAACTGAAATACATGTGTGTAAGTGTGTAAACTTCACATGTGTAAGACCAAGAAGCTGTATAGCATAGTAAAGAATGCAGGCATTTAACTGTTGCTTCTGGGTTTGAATCTTGGCTCTATCACTTATTAACTCTGTGTCTCTAAGAAAGTTTTTAACTTGCTTATACCACAGTTTCCTCATATACCATATGGGTTTAAAGAGTAACTAGTTCATAGGGTAGGATTAAATGAGTTAATGTATATAGTGTTTAAATCAATGCCAGGCACATAGAAAATAATCACACCAAATTTTTAAAAAGTGAGACAGTTTTAATAATTAAAAAAGTAAATCAAAATTTAAAATTTATACATAGTTTACAGGAAGCTGTACACACTTTCAACCTAATTCTATCCAAGTTTGAAAACCTTCACTACTTCATGAAATAATATTATGCTTTATATGATGACCCAATCAATAAGTATTTATTGAACACTTATTAGGCACTGGGATGTAAAAACAAGAGACATAAGGTTTAAACCGTAAAACCTTAAACCTGCCCCTTAAAACCTTATAATCAATCAGATCAGATCAGATCAGATCAGATCAGTCGCTCAGTCGTGTCCAACTCTTTGCGACCCCATGAATCACAACACGCCAGGCCTCCCTGTCCATCACCAACTCCTGGAGTTCACTCAGACTCACGTCCATCGAATCAGTGATGCCATCCAGCCATCTCATCCTCTGTCGTCCCCTTTTCCTCCTGCCCCCAATCCCTCCCAGCTTCAGAGTCTTTTCCAATGAGTCAACTCTTCGCATGAGGTGGTCAAAGTACTGGAGTTTCAGCTTTAGCATCATTCCTTCCAAAGAAATCCCAGGGCTGATCTCCTTCAGAATGGACTGGTTGGATCTCCTTGCAGTCTAAGGGACTCTCAAAAGTCTTCTCCAACACCACAGTTCAAAAGCATCAATTCTTCAGTGCTCAGCCTTCTTCACAGTCCAACTCTCACATCCATACATGACCACTGGAAAAACCATAGCCTTGACTAGACGGACCTTTGTTGGCAAAGTAATGTCTCTGCTTTTGAATATGCTATCTAGGTTGGTCATAACTTTCCTTCCAAGGAGTAAGCGTCTTTTAATTTCATGGCTGCAGTCACCATCTGCAGTGATTTTGGAGCCCAGAAAAATAAAGTCTGATACTGTTTCCACTGTTTCCCCATCTATTTCCCATGAAGTGATGGGACCAGATGCCATGATCTTCGTTTTCTGAATGTTGAGCTTTAAGCCAACTTTTTCACTCTCCACTTTCACTGTCATCAAGAGGCTTTTTAGTTCCTCTTCACTTTCTGCCATAAGGGTGGTGTCATCTGCATATCTGAGGTTATTGATATTTTTCCCGGCAATCTTGATTCCAGCTTGTGTTTCTTCCAGTCCAGCGTTTCTCATGATGTACTCTGCATGTGT
>NW_011494606.1:2877893-2896499 GCF_000754665.1 Bison bison bison
CAGTTCACGTATTGCTGAAGCCTGGCTTGGAGAATTTTGAGCATTACTTTACTAGCGTGTGAGATGAGTGCAATTGTGCAGTAGTTTGAGCATTCTTTGGCATCGCCTTTCTTGGGGATTGGAATGAAAACTGACCTTTTTCAGTCCTGTGGCCACTGCTGAGTTGTCCAAATTTGCTGGCATACTGAGTGCAGCACTTTCACAGCATCATCTTTCAGGATTTGGAATAGCTCAACTGGAATTCTATCACCTCCACTAGCTTTGTTCGTAGTGATGCTTTCTAAGGCCCACTTGACTTCACATTCCAGGATGTCTGGCTCTAGGTCAGTGATCACACCATCGTGATTATCTGGGTCATTAAGATCTTTTTTGTACAGTTTTTCTGTGTATTCTTGCCACCTCTTCTTAATATCTTCTGCTTCTGTTAGGTCCATACCATTTCTGTCCTTTATCGAGCCCATCTTTGCATGAAATGTTCCTTTGGTATCTCTGATTTTCTTGAAGAGATCTCTAGTCTTTCCCATTCTGTTGTTTTCCTCTATTTCTTTGCATTGATCGCTGAAAAAGGCTTTCTTATCTCTTCTTGCTATTCTTTGGAACTCTGCATTCAGATGTTTATATCTTTCCTTTTCTCCTTTGCTTTTCGCTTCTCTAATAAACAGTTTAGAATGTAAGACCATATATAATTAAGTTCTAAATTTTGTGGTAAAGAACATAAATCCTGACTAAGACAGGAAATTCCATGAGAACTGATGAAAGGATGCCTAGTGTACTACAGGCATCCCCAAAAGTAAGGGCTTACTCTGCATCATGCCAAGTCTTTTCTTATTGTCGCGTAGTCGCTAAGTCCTATCTGACACTTTGCGACTCCATGGACTGTAGCCTGATGGGCTCCTCTGTCCATGTGATCTCCCAGGCAAGAATACTGGAGTGGGTTGCCATTTCCTTTTCCAGGTGATCTTCCTGACCCAGGGATCAAATCCATATCTCCTGTAATGGCAGGTGGATTCTTTACCATGAAGCCACCAAGAAAGCCCATGAAAAGTTCTAGAAAGGACCAAAGAATCTAACCTTTCCCTACCTTCATACAAAAAAGAACAATAGCAAAATAAAGTTTAAAAATAAAAGTTTTAAAAAACTTTAAAAAATAATGTTTAAAAAATATTTGGCTAATATTGTAGTCTGTTGGGGCTTCCCTGGCAGCTCAGTCAGTAAAGAAACTGCCTGCAGTACAGGAGACCCAGGTTCAATCCCTGGGTCAGGAAGATCCCATGGAGAAGGAAATGGCAACTCACTTCAGTCTTCTTGCCTGGAGAACCCCATGGACAGAGAAGCCTGGGGTTAGTCACTCCATGGGGTCGCAAAACTCGGACACAACTGAGTGACTAAACCACCACCACCACACTTTTTACATATGGTGTGCTACTATAGGTATTTGCAGTACTTTAAGCACAAAATTTCACCAGCATAGTTGTACTGGGCTGCCCATTCTAAAGATAAAAGACAAAACAAAAACCACTACTTATTAGTTAAGAACCAGAAAAGAAAAGCAGACCACTACACCTTTTACGTTAGGTTTGCATGCATGCTCAGTTGCTCCAGTGGTGTCTGACTCTTTATGACCCTATGGAATGTAGACCACCAGGGTTCTCAGACCATGGGATTCTCCAGGCAAGAATACTGGAGTGGGTTGCCATCCTCCACTCCAGGGGATCTTCCCAAAACAGGGACTGAACCCAAGTCTCTTATGTCTCCTGCATTGGCAGGCAGGTTCTTTACGACTGAGCCACTAAGGAAGCCTAAATCAGGCTTAGTAAGCTGGAATCAAGATTGCTGGGAGAAATACCAATAACCTCAGATATGCAGATGACACCACCATTATGGCAGAAAGTGAAGAGGAACTCAAAAGCCTCTTGATGAAAGTGAAAGAGGAGAGTGAAAAAGTTGGCTTAAAGCTCAACATTCAGAAAATGAAGATCATGGCATCTGGTCCCATCACTTCATGGGAAATAGATGGAGAAACAGTGGAAACAGTGTCAGACTTTATTTTTTTAGGTCTCCAAAATCACTGTAGATGGTGACTGCAGCCATGAAATTAAAAGACGCTTACTCCTTGGAAGGAAAGTTATGACCAACTTAGACAGCATATTCAAAAGCGGAGACATTACTTTGTCAACAAAGGTCCGTCTAGTCAAGACTATGGTTTTTCCAGTGGTCATGTATGAATGTGAGAGTTGGACTGTGAAGAAAGCTGAATGCCGAAGAATTGATCAGTCCTGGGTGTTCACTGGAAGGACTGATGCTGAAGCTGAAACTCCAATACTTTGGCCACCTCATGCGAAGAGTTTACTCATTGGAAAAGACCCTGATGCTGGAAGGGATTAGGGGCAGGAGGAGAAGGGGACGACAGAGGATGAGATGGTTGAAAGGCATCACTGACTTGATGGACATGAGTTTGAGCAAGCTCCAGGAATTGGTGATAGACAGGTAAGCCAGAAGTGCTGCAGTCCATGGAGTCGTAGAGTCGGACATGACTGAGAAGCTGAACTGAACTAATGTAACATTGTAAGATACTCTGCCCTAGAAGTGTAACAAAAGAAATACTGCATTCTGGACTTTTTCCTTACCAAATACTAACTAGAATTTAGCACTTTCAAAACAAAAAGTCCGTGGTTTGATCGCTTATAGGTATTGAAACAATTTTGCATATGATTTTATCATATTTAATATATTTTCTATATTTATTGAGGTTTTAATATGCTAGAAGTGAATACTAAATAACTAGCAACTGGCCTATATACAAATTTATGTTAAGTATACAATAAGACCACTAACATAACAAAAGTGCTAAGAAAAACTCATAACAATTCTATATATGGTCATTAATTTTGACTATATAACACTGCTACAGGGTAAAAAACCATTAAGATAAAGATGGCTTAATTATTGTGCAAATAGGATTTATTGTTCTACCATAAAATGAGCTTATTTATAGTTTAAAGCTTTATTTGCAGTTATACAACACTTTGCAAATGTTATACTAAAAATCTTTTTTCTGAGTTTAATTAGAATAATAAAAAGTTACTACAAGTGTCTTGACTTTTTGAGATGAATATTTTTACTGCTAACACCAATGCAGGCATGTACTACTTCTGATTCATAATGATTTTTACTTTCAAGAAAGCTATTATCATTAATATTAGAGAATCCTTCCTGAGACATCAATTGAAGAATTAGTCATATGGTTAGAATAGAACACGTAAAATAGATTTTCCAAAAGTGAAGCCCCTTAAGGTTAAAGTAGTAAACACTACATAAGATTGAGATAGTCTCAATTTTATATAATTATTATTTTCCCTCCTAGCGGCTTAAAAGTTTAGATAGATTTCCTAATAATTCACAATACTTTTCTAATATTAGAAGAAGCAGTATGCATAACGGACAAGCATGTAGACTTTCAGGCCAGAAAATAAAATTCCAAATTCTAACTGTGCCACTCACCTTGGATAAATTTTCCCTATTTGTGAAATGTGGACATACTATGTAGGCTAACTGTGAGGATTAAATAATATGGAAAAGAAGGTGCCTGACTTGCAGTCAATGAAAGAATAGCTGCTCAAAAGAAGTTAAAGTCCATCCTTCCTCAATCCTCCAATTTCGGAATAATGACTTCAACACTGAAAGGTAAAAATGGTATTGTCAACTAACACATAAGCACAGCTACTTCTAGTTGCTACTTAATAGTCTCAGAAGCTAAAGTATACTTAACCCAAGTCACAAAGTTCACCTTCCTAACTTTCTGTAAATAAGTAAGTAGGCTGCCATCAAGACCTTAAAAAACAAAATCCTACACTCCCCCCCCCCCTTTTTTTTTTTTTTTCAGGAAAAGGGAAGATGGAAATAAAAAATATTATACATACCTATATATTTATAACCTCTTCTGGTGTTCTGAGACCAATTCCAGTGCCTGTGTGTATATGTGGGGGAGGGGGTTGCCCTACATACAACCAGGCAAGTCCCAGGACACCAGCAAGGCATCCAAGAATTCAACTCAATTCTGACCATCTACCTGGAGACAGAATGAAATTCCATAGGTGGGCTCAGCCCCACAAAACGGCCATCTACTTCAGAGGCCAATCACAAGTCCTGGTTGTTACCTGTACTTCTGACTAACTGGCTATAAATAAGAGGTTTCCACAACCCTTCTTCAAGTTTGATTTATTTGCTAGAATGGTTTACTGCCTCAAAGAAACACTTCACTTAGTGGATTGCCAGTTTATTATAAAAGGATATGATGAAAGATACAGATAACATTCAGATGGAAAGGATGTATAGGACAAGGTATGGGAAAAGGGAGTAGAGCCTTCATGCTCTCTGAGCTCGCCATTCCCTCCAAATCACCACATGGTCACCAACACGGAAGCGCTCTGAACTCTCTCCTTTTGGGTTTGCGTGGAGGCTTCACTACATGTGCATGCCTGATTAAATCATTGGTCACTGGTGACTGATTTAACCCCAAGCCCCTCTCCCAGGACTCAGGGGTGACATTAAAGTTCCAACCCTCTAATTACATGGCTGGTCCTATTGGCTACAAGTCTCCATCCTTGAGTAGGGAACAAAAGTCACCTTCCCTGAAGCATTTTCAGGAACTAAAGACAAGAGACCAAATATTATCCCATTGCTCTTACTGCTCAGGAAATTCCAAGGGCTTTGGGAGCTGTGAACTAGAAACTGTGGTGAGAAATTTTTCCTATAAATCACAATAGTACCTTTTTTCCTCTTTCACAAGGCTAGGAAAACACTGTTTGTCTTTATATCTTATTTACAAAGAGAGCCTGCGAGGGTACAATAATGTAAGATATGTACAGTGATCAAAGCAGCCACTATAGAAAGATCTGCATTCTTCAATTTAAAACTTGCAGGTTTAAATTCAGACTGTCATCATCGTAACGACCACCCTGGATTTAGCCACTAGATATATCAGTGTCATAATCATACTACCAAATATGATACTTAAAGAGATGTGCTTATTTCTAAAGAAGATAAGAAAGTCATCCTCTCATTTGTAAAATTTCTAACCCAAACATCATTTTCAGAATCTGACTGTGTAATAAGTAAAATACTGTTTAGGCTGGCTTTCTCCTACTGAAATAAGGGGTAACTTAGTTAACCAGAATCTGTTTCAAGAGAATCAATCATAATTACCCAAACAATGCAACAGAAATGCTATCCTTTGAGGCATACAGCATTTTCCCAATTTAAGCATGTATTTATGCAATATATTAAGTTCTTAAGAGGAGTTTTAACAGCAAACAAACAGAAAAATCTATTTAAATAACATGATGTCCATGCATATATTCTAATAGATTAAGTATACAGGTCTTTACAAAACCAAAAGAATAAATACAAAGGTCAAATAGGGTAAAAATCACTCACTAAAGCTAAAAAAGTCACTCAAGTATAAAAATTGAAACTTGATATGATTTTATTCCATTCTGATAAAGGGTAAATGTAAGCTAGGAACTCAGTTACTGAATTACAGGTGTTTTAGCAGTAGTCTTTGAAATGACAGAAAGCAGGTGATGAGCATTCCACACCTTTTTATTAATTCAGCTCAATGAAGCAATATATATAAATGTATTTTTAAGTGGTCAGGCGATGTAAATGTTTATATAAAGTGGGCCAAGTTTAAAAACATCCATTTCTAATTTCTTTCACTTAACACTAACTGATGAGTTTTGAGAATATAGCAAAAGTTTCATCTATTGACACATATTTCAAGAAAATATCAGGTTTGTTTGATGATTTGATAGTCAAAAGGGGAAAAGATCTCACCTAAGACTCTTAACATTTCTTTCTCTAAAATGACATTTGTTAATCCAAAGTCAACCATTAGCATTAGCAGAGTTTATTATATTTTACCTTGCCCTGCAAGTCTTTATAGCCACAGATGAAATAAAGCCAAATATTCAGAGGTGATGGCAACTAGTAACAATAAAAAATATACTGAAAAAGATACTATTTACCCAGTTGATCATAAAAGGAGAAAATCAAGAGAAATGAAAAGAGACCAGCTGCCCATCCACAAAAATAACGGATGGTAGAGCAACATCATTAGTCACTGGGGAAATGCAAATTCAAACCACAAGATACCACAATGTATATTAGAACAGACAGAAACAAACTGACAATACTGAAGTGATGACAAGGATGCAGAGGAGTAGGAACTTTCATGCACTGGTCAGTCCGCCTGAGGCACCAGGAAAGCCTGCAAAACTGTATAACTACCTGAAGATAGTAGTTTCGGCAGTTTCTTATAAAGTTAAAAACATATTTAAAATGATGAGGTCCGTAAAGCCATCCCAAGGTATTTACACAAGTGAAAAACACCCAAAAATATTATAGACACAAAAATTGTTATGTAAATATAAACACTTACATAAATGTAAAATAGTACTTTTATTCATAACTGTGCCCAAAGCTGAAACCAACCCATATGTCCCTCAAAAGGTAAATGGATAAACAAATTGTGGCAATACAAAAGAATGCCACTTGGCAATAAAAAAAAACAAACCAATGATTTATGCAACAGATGGATTAATATTAAATGCATTTTAAGTGGGGGGGGGGGGAAGCCAGTCCTAAGAAACTATTTTATATGATTCCATTTATATGAAATTCTAGAAAAGGCTAACTGAAGGCACAGGAAACACATTAGAGGTTGTCAGGATTTGGAATGGGAAAAAAGTTGACAACAAAGGGATTTGTGAAGTGATTAACTGTTGTTGGTAGATACATGATCTATACGTTTCTCAAAACCCAGAAAACTGTGTAACATAAAGAGTAAACTTTACTTGATATACATTAAAAAAACCAAACCAGGGTGTCACAGAACCAAAGACGGAATGTAAACTGTAACAAATGAATCTAACTGCATTACAAATTAATGACATAGCAGACAGAAGGAGATATGGAAGAAAAGACCTGACTTAACTAACTTTGGAAAAGAAAAGGCACTGTGAGAATAAGAAAAGGTGGCAAGAATACACAGAAGAACTATACAAAAAAGATTTTAATGACCCAGATAACCATAATGGTGTGGCCACTGGACTAGAGCCAGACATCCTGGAGTGTGAGGTCAAGTGGCCCTTAGAAAGTATCACTACAAACAATGCTAGTGGAGGTGATGGAGTTCCAGTAGAGCTATTTCAAGTCCTAAAAGATGATGCTGCAAAAGTGCTGCACTCAGTATGCCAGCCAATTTGGCAAACTCAGCAGTGGCCACAGGACTGGAAAAGGTCAATTTTCATTCCAATCCCAAAGAAAGGCAATGCCAAAGAATGTTCAAACTACTGCACAACTGCACTCATCTCACACACTACCAAAGTAATGCTCAAAATTCTCCAAGCCAGGCTTCAACAGTATGTGAATCGAGAAGCTCTAGATGTTCAAGCTGGATTTAGAAAGGGCAGAGGAACCAGAGATCAAATTGCCAACAGCTGCTGGATCATAGAAAAAGCAAGAGAATTCCAGAAAAACATCTACTTCTGTTTTACTGATTACACCAAAGCCTTCGACTTTGTGGATCACAACAAACTGTGGAAAATTCTTAAAGAGATGGGAATACCAGTATGCAGGTCAAGAAGCAACTGTTAGAACCAGACATAGAACAACGAACTGGTTCCAAATGGGGAAAGGAGACGTCAAGGCTGTATATTGTCACTCTGCTTATTTAACTTAGATGCAGAGTACATCATATGAAATGCCAGGCTGGATGAAGCACAAGCTGCAATCAAGATTGCAGAGAGAAATATCAATAACCACAGATATACAGATGACACCACCCTTATGGCAGAAAGTGAAGAACTAAAAACCCTCTTGATGACAGTGAAAGAGGAGAGTGAAAAAGCTGGCTTAAAATTCAGCATTCAAAAAACTAAGATCATGGCATCCGGTCCCATCACTTGATAGCAAATAGATGGGGAAATAAAGGAAACAGTGTCAGACTTTATTTTCTTGGGCTCCAAAATCACTGCAGATGCTGACTGCAGCTGAGAAATTAAAAGAAATTTCTTGCTCCTTGGAAGAAAAGCTATGACCAACCTAGACAGTGTATTAAAAAGCAGAGACATTACTTTGCCAACAAAGGTCTGTCTAGCCAAAGCTGTGGTTTTTCCAGTAATCTTGTGTGGATGTGAGAGTTGGACCATAAAGAAAGCTGAGCGCGGAAGAATTGATGCTTTTGAATTGTGGTGTTGGAGAAGACTCTTGAGAGTCCCTTGGACTGCAAGGAGATTCAACCAGTCAATCCTAAAGGAAATCAGTCCTGAATATTCACTGGAAGGACTGATGCTGAAGCTCCAATACTTTGGCCACCTGATGCAAAGAACTGACTCACTGCAAAAGACCCTGGTGCTCGGAAAGACTGAAGGCAGGAGGAGAAGGAGATGGTAGAGGATGAGATGGTTGAATGGCATCACCAACACGATCGATGTGAGTTTGAACAAGCCCCCGGAGTTGGTGATGGACAGGGAAGTCAGGCGTGCTGAAGTCCATGGGGTTGCAAAGAGTCAGACACTACTGAGCGACTGAGCAGACTGACTGAAAGCCACCTTAGAAAACAGTTTGTCAATTTCTTATAAACTTAAATTATATTCTTACCATATGATCCAGCAGCCCCACTACTATGTATTTACCAAAGAGAAATGAAAACTCACATTCACACAGAAGCCTTACACCAATGTTTATTACACCTCTACTCAAAATAGCTGAAAACTTGAAACAACTCGAAGTCCTTTGACAAATGAATAGATAAACAAACTGTGGTACATCCACCCAACTGAATACCACTCAGCAATACAAGGGAAAGAAATACTGATACACAAAACAATGCAGAAAAATCGTAAGGCATTATGCTGAGTGTATGCAGGCATAATAGTATCAAATGGCTACATTCTATATGATTCCATTCAATGACCATTTTTCATAAGACAAAACTAAAACAGCAGGGTGTGCCAAGAGTAATGGGTGGGGTGGTACAGCTACAAAGTAATAGCACAAAGCAGTTTTATGAACTAATGGAAGTGTCTGGATACTGACTGTGTATTCATGATGGTTACATGAACCTATACAAATGTTAAAATTCATCAACTGTACACAGAAATGGTCAATTTTACTGCATGTTTTATTTTTTAAAATTCTGATACTTAAATAAACTTTAAGTCATCAAAATTTTTCCATGAGGTTTAGCTTGGATTTTTATAGTCTGTAAAAATCCTCTTGTTTATTCTGGTGACTTTTAAGATAGCAAGAGACAAATGTCTCAGCTTAGTCCTGACATGTAGAATCACTGGAGGAGTCATAGCCTAATCATCAGTTGCTTTAGGCAGTGCATCACCTGCAGAAGAGTCTCATCTGTTAACAATCGTAACCCCACCTAACTGAAGGGTGAATCCTGGCATCTACTTAATGGCATCATAAAAAACTTTCATTAAAGTTTTTCTTCTTCTTTAAAAATACTGGTTTATAGTCAAAGAATTCCAGGGAGTGAAAAAATGTGATTAGTTCTTCCTCAGTTGCATAGAGAGCATTCTAAAAATGAAAAGGTCAATCATTTGTTTCTACCCTTATTATCAGGGAAAAAATTGTTTTATTTGAATAATTAGGACAGAGTAAAACAAGAATGTAAACCAGATAACATTTCAGAATTAATTCTACTCTTCTGCAAGAGTTTGTCTTATATCAACTAATATAGTAGTACTATAAGCTTCCATTATATTATGCATACACAGCACAAAACATTCAAATCCACAACTATAGAAATTTTTAAAAATCTAAGTGCAAAGGTACTACCTTCTTAAACATCTTTATCATATTATTTATTTATTTTTTTATTGTAGTTTTTTTTAATTTTATTTTTTAACTTTACAATATTGTATTGGTTTTGCCATATATCAAAATGAATCCGCCACAAGTATACATGTGTTCCCCATCCTGAACCATCTTAGGTTTTATTTTTTAAAAATCATATTTAGTCACTACTTATATTTAAATAAAATAATGATTAGTTATTTTTAAGGATACAATTGTTCTCAGTTGTGCTAGTAAATTTAGCAACAATTTCACATTGCTGTATATTATTGAAAAGAATCAGATTTTTTTTAAGCCAGTCTGCAATCACACTAATTTCAAATGGAAAACAAAAACTTCTATGAGGAACAGTTTTTGCCTAAAGGCCTTTGTTTTTCTAATACTACATTCAACTAGAAGTAAAATGGCTTGTTTTAAGAATTCAGCTTTATTTTCCCCAGAAACGCATTTGGAAAAATATATGACTTACACATGGAACCATACCCTTTCTAAGAACTGAAGCCATTTGTGTGCAGTTACTGCGATGGTTCAGTAAGGCCAGTTAAATTTTGATAATCCATTAAAACAATGCCTACTGTAAATCTGTATGCTTATTCCTCCATGTAATCTTCTCAGTAGATGTTCAATGTACTAAACAAAGGCTACTTTAATAATTCAAATCTGACTTCTAAAGATGCAATGGACCTGTCAAAAGCTTTCAGTTAAGTCAGTAAATTTCATCTGTCTCCCACGTCACTGCATACATTTAAGTTATTCTGATATTTTAATGTCAAAAACCATGGAGGATTTTTTTCCCCCCTCTTTGTAAAAAAAAATCAAGCGAACCTTAGTCATTTTTATTATTGAAGGATTCACTGTTATACTTCCAGCTTTCTTCAAATGTTTCCATTTAATAAGAATCTTTACATATGAACTAAATCCAATAGCATAGATGTTCCTAAGATAATGAAGCATCAAAAAAAAAAAGTCTGCAGAAATCAACATTGTCTAGTACATTAAACTTTTAAACATTGTGTGTGTGTGCTCAGTCACTTCAGTTGTGTCTGACTCTCTGCGACCATATGGACTGTAACCCTCCAGGTTCCTCTGTCCATGGGATTCATTCTCCAGGCAACAATACTGGAGTGAGTTGCCATGCCCTTCTCCAGGAGATCTTCCTGATGCCTTAAACTTTCAAAGGTTACAGTACATTAAACCACCTCAATAAAATAGAATTAGCTATCATCTTCCCAAGTTAATATCACCCAAACACAATATGACAAAATCCCCTTTATACAGGCAAATCAAATAAATTTTCCATCCACTACAAAATTTGATCAGAAATGAAATCTTGTATAAATATATTTAGGCTATTTGGAGAGTCATGTTGATAGGACATTATCCGTAAATAATGTTAAACTGCCAAAGAATCACGAAGGAATTCTGGATATAAAGCTTGGTATTAATTGCAATTAAGACTCCATGTGATATTTACACTTTGTAGCTCAAACAATGTAACAAGTATATTTACTTGTTACAGTCCCTCACCAACAGTTCTGATACAAAGTTCTGTGATGGTCACCTCTAAAATTAATGTCTGGGTATGTTTTCTGAGACACTGATCATATATTATCTACGGGGCTTCCCTGGTGGCTCAGTGGTAAAGAATCCACCTGCTGATGGCAGAGAGGAGGGTTTGATATGTGCATCAGGAAGATTCCCTGGAGGAAGAAATGGCAAATCCCAAGGACAGAGGAACCTGGAGGGCTACAGTCCATGAGGTCACAAAAGAATTGGACACAACTTAGAGACTAACAACGACAACAATATTATCTATAAATCTTACATACCTACACTTACTCCAACCCATTGTTATTATTAAAGTTCCCTCTTTGCTGCTTCTGGAAACTACATAATATCCAATTGTAACCCTGATCATCACTGAAAAAATTAAAAATAACTGTCTTTACAAGTCTTTAAACGACTTATCAGAATCCTGTGGTTTTGGAGAAGTAAATGACAACCCAGTCCAGTATTCTTACCTGGAAAATCCCATGGACAAAGGATCCTAGTAGGCTACAGTCCATGGGGTCTCTATAAAGAGTTGGACACAACTTACTGACTAAACAACAACCTCCATACACACCAGAGTGAGCCCTGAAAAACAAACTTAGGCATCTAACTTTCCTCCTGCAGATTCTTCAGTGGCTTCCAGTTGCCTTTGGAATAAAGTCTTAAAACCAAAGACCTTGCATAAATCAGCCTCTGCTTGGCATCACCCCCTCTTCATTCCCTATGTTCCAGTCATTTTGGCTGGCTTTCTGTTCACTAAACGTGTTCCTGCCTCAGAGCCAGCACACAGGCTGTTCTCTCTGCTTGCAACATTCTTCCATTTCCCACCTTGCCAATCCTAAGGGTTTCTTCCTCATGGAGACCTTGTCTGATTTCTCGACGTAGGTCAAGACTCTGTTAAATCTCTTAGCACCAGGACTATTTAAGAGCACTTATTACAATAGCAATGTTTAAATTATGGATGTAATTGGCTGGCTGGCTGCTAGATTGTAAGCTCATGAGGGCAGATAGAGAGTCCATCTTGTTCACTGTTGTATTTCCAGTGTTGGGCACATAGTTGATGCTCAATAAATTTTGATTACAAAAAAAAGAATGCTGTGGTTTTCCATAAACAGTAAGCTGATACCCAGCACACAGTGGGAACACAATAGGAACTGTATATGAGGAAGACAGCTCCAAGAGTAGTGTTTACAAATAGAACATCTTTTTGTTATTTTAAACGTCTACCCAGCCACATAAAAACTATATTGAAAGCTTACTTTAATGTGCTTCTTGGTTCTCAATTCCTCACTGTCTATTGAGGAATACTGGTTTAAAGCAACTGCCAATTTTTTTTTAATTGGGTAAATAATTACTTTCTGGCTATTGAATCCAGGAAGAAGAAACCAAAAGTTTGCCACTTAAAACAAAGACAACATTTGTAACTGCCTTTAGCACTTCAGTGATTTTACTGAGAAAAGAAAAATGGAATACAGTAATTTTTCAGTTCAGTTCAGTTTGGTCACTCAGTTGTGTCTGACTCTTTGCGACCCCATGAATCGCAGCACACCAGGCCTCCCTGTCCATCACCAACTCCAGGAGTTCACTCAGACTCACGTCCATCGAGTCAGTGATGCCATCCAGCCATCTCATCTTCTGTCGTCCCCTTCTCCTCCTGCCCCCAATCCCTCCCAGCTTCAGAGTCTTTTCCAATGAGTCAACTCTTCGCATGAGGTGGCCAAAGTACTGGAGCTTCAGCTTTAGCATCAGTCCTTCCAAAGAACACCCAGGGCTGATCTCCTTTAGAATGGACTGGTTGGATCTCCTTGCAGGCCAAGGGACTCTCAAGAGTCTTCTCCAACACCACAGTTCAAAAGCATCAATTCTTCCACGCTCAGCTTTCTTCACAATCCAACTCTCACATCCATACATGACTACTGGAAAAACCATAGCCTTGACTAGACAGACCTTTGTTGGCAAAGTAATGTCTCTGCTTTTGAATATGCTATCTAGGTTGGTCATAACTTTCCTTCCAAGGAGTAAGCGTCTTTTAATTTCATGGCTGCAATCACCATCTGCAGTGATTTTGGAGCCCAGAAAAATAAAGTCTGACACTGTTTCCACTGTTTCCCCACTATTTCCCATGAAGTGATGGGACCAGATGCCATGATCTTCATTTTCTGAATGTTGAGCTTTAAGCCAACTTTTTCACTCTCCACTTTCACTGTCATCAAGAGGCTTTTTAGTTCTTCTTCACTTTCTGCCATAAGGGTGGTGTCATCTGCATATCTGAGGTTATTGATATTTTTCCCGGCAATCTTGATTCCAGCTTGTGCTTCTTCCAGTCCAGGGTTTCTCATTATGTACTCTGCATAGAAGTTAAATAAGCAGGGTGACAATATACAGCCTTGACATACTTCTTTTCCTATTTGGAACCAGTCTATTGTTCCATGTCCAGTTCTAACTGTTGCTTCCTGACCTGCATATAGGTTTCTCAAGAGGCAGGTCAGGTGGTCTGGTATTCCCATCTCTTTCAGAATTTTCCACAGTTTATTGTGATCCACACAGTCAAAGGCTTTGGCTTAGTCAATAAAGCAGAAATAGATGTTTTTCTGGAACTCTCTTACTTTTTCGATGATCCAGCGGATGTTGGCAATTTGATCTCTGGTTCCTTTGCCTTTTCTAAAACCAGCTTGAATATCTGGAAGTTCACGGTTCATGTATTGCTGAAGCCTGAATGCCTTTAAAAAATATTTTCAGTAGGTATCTGATTAAATCTTACATTATCATCTGAGTCTGGATTGCTGAACTCAAAACTCCTTTCTGCTTTCAGAGAATTCATGTAACTATGAAATATGTGAAGAATCCTTTATAAAGCACTGCTTGTTTTTGTAGGTATATGGCTATATACAAGGGTAGGGACTGGGTCATGTCTTGTCTGTTTACCACGATAAGCCCAGTTGCTTACTGCTTACTGCAATGCCTAGCACAAATAATTCAAAAATTACTTTCTGGCTAAATGAAGACCTTCAACAGCTATGTCAATACTGTTACTTGGCTTCCTTCAGTGACCTAGCCCCTTCTGATAAGCAGAATAATGGCCCTACAAAGGTGTCTTTGTCCTTTCCCCTCCTATCCCCAGCCAAGCTTTCTTTACCTGGCAAAAAAGACTTCCTGTTATAATTGAGGTTAAGGACACCAAGATGGGGAGATTATCTAGGATTATTCAACTAGGTCTAATCTAATCACAGGAGTCCTTTGAAGCTGAAGAGAAAGACAGACAGTGGGTCAGACAGATAGACTGAGGAGACAGAGATAAAGAGGAGACAGGGGAAGCATGAAAGAGACCTGACCTGCTGTTGCTGGTGTTGAAAGCGGGGAAAGGCCACAAGGCAAGGAATGAAAGTGGTCTCCAGGAGCTGGGAAGGGCTCTCATCTGACACCAGCATGGCAACTGGGATGTAAATCCCCCCACTGCAAGGAAAAGATACCTGCCCTACAGCCTCTAGAAAGGAATATCATCCTGATGAATCCTTGAGTTTAGTCTAGTGGGATCCTGATATTATCCTACTGACCTACAGAACTGTCAGATAACACATTTCTGTTGTTTAAGCCACTAAATCTGTAGTGATTTGCTACGGTAGGAATAGAAAACTAATATATCCCCTTTAACCTCGGCTCTAGCAACTCAAATACAGCCTCTCGCTATCACCCTGAAATAACTTCAATAAAAGATCTAAAATTCTTAAAAGCTTCAATCTGATCACAATCTCCTATTCTTGACTCTTCTACTCCAGTCTCATATCTGTCATTATGAAGGAAAGCTCTTATTTTTCTTTAAAAAAAGAGATATCTTGAAACAAATGTTACTTACCCAGCATGAATTAGTATTTTCTAGTTACAATGCTTCGTCAGCATTGTTACCAAAAAGTACATGACAGCACCACAGAATGATTATAACCATACTGCAAATTTCACGTTCCTTACAACACGCAATATGAAAGATATACACAGAAATGTGTTATTAAACCAACAAGTGTGTCAAATTCTGACTAACTTTCAAAAGAAAAGTCTTTTGGTTTTAAATCTGGAACCATTTCTTTGCCTCCTGATATTTATATACTTGCACTAAAAGTATTAAAAACAACGTCATAAACAATCTGTTTAACAGTAATTAGAATTTTATCTAGTTAAAACAACAGCAGAGTATGCTACAATACAGATGGCACAAGACTTTCTCCCTGTCTGATCAATGTCAAAAAACTGTTCTCCTATTTCACGATTAAGAAGAATTTTGTCACAGGCTATCTCATTTACAAAACATACACTAGTAAGTGAAGAAAACAACTTTATTGAAAGCCTTTGTTCAGCAGAATTCTTGGCTATTTCTCAATGTAAAGACATCTCTTACTGCCTAGATAAAACCTAGCCAAACACATGATTAAGGAATCAGAATGGACAGAAGTCTATACTATTGATTTCACTCTGGTTCCAAGTCCTTAAGCACACTAATTCCTTATGGAACAGTTCCCAAACTCGGTGCTTTTAAAAATCCCAATGATCAAGTTCCACTGGATAGCAATTAACTCAAAATGTCTGAGGATGGGACAGGCATACGCATAAGTATTTTTAAGGATCCCCTAAATGGTTCCAAAATGGTTTATTACTAGCAATGTGGCATGGTGCAATGCACTTAATGGAATCAGTAGGCCTGGGATCTGGCTCTGGCTCTGCTACCAGCAAGCTCAGGCACATTACTGGATAGCCATTTCCTCATCTGTAGAAAGTTATGGTTGGAAAAATCATTCCTAATATCTGGCATATTACAAATCTAGGATGAGATTCCTTAGTTCTCCTCTAAAAATTAAATTGCCTTGACACTGAAACTATGCAAAAAAAAAACTGAATCCATGATCTGATATTTAGTCTAACTATTACGGGCTTATTTTTGTAAGGAAAGATTATTTTACAGTAAGTTTCAAATTTAGCTATACTTTAATTCCACAGAGTTTGATATATTGCTATATCTATCCAGGTCATAAAATGACATGTGTTGGCAATGACTGGGAAGCCTAAATTATCTCAAAATATAGCTTGCTATTAGACTATTTCTGGAATTCTCATCAAATTATATACTATACATATTCCGATTTTCTTAAATAGCATTCCTGGTTTCATAAATATAAAATGATTTTACCTTTTCACTAAATATTAAGTTACTTCATAAAAGCACATCATTAATGACACCAGGAACATGGGATAAAAGAATCCCTTTGTAGCAAGTTACCATTTGATAGTCTCAAACTGAATTCTCACCATTGGCCAGTGCTCTTACAAATGTGTGCTACCTGTTATGTATGCTTGGGAAAAGGTTAATCCACTCAACACGAGGAGCATTCTACAGTACCAGATCTGAGGCCTGGCTGACAGACTTCCTAGATGCACCTCCAATGATCCCTGCTTCCTGGTATTCACATGCTTGTGTAAGCCCCTACTCCTCTGAGTGTGGGATGGGTTTTGAGATTTCCTTCTCAAGAATAAAATATGGCAAAAGTAATGGGATGTCATCTGTCTGTGATTGCGTTATAAAACTGTGATGCCCTTCTTGCTAGCGTTCTTCTTTACTGGCACTGTTTTGGCCCTCTCATGTGCTTGTTTGAAGGGAGATGCTCTAAAGAGAGGTCCATGTGTAAGGAAGCCTCTGGCCAGCAGCCCAATAGGGAAATGAATTCTGCCAACAACCATGTGAGTGAGCTAGGAAGTGGATCCTTCCACAGCAAGCTTGTAGAGTAATGCAAACCGAGTCAACACATTGATTTCTGTCTTATAAAGCTTCACCTGGGAAGCTCAGTGGTAAAGAATCTGCCTGCTAACGCAGGAGACTTGGGTTTGATCTCTAGGTTGGGAAGATCCCCTGGAGAAGGAAATGGCAACCTACTCCAGTATTCTTGCCTGGAAAATTCCAGGGACAGAGAAGCCTGGTGGGCTACAGTCTGTAGAGTTGCAAAGAGTCGGACAGACAGCATGCACAAGAGACTCACCTAGGCCATTTCTGCATTCCTGGCCCACTGTGAGATAATAGATGTCATTTTGTGCTCAGTTTTGATGTAATTTATTATGCAGCAATAGGTAACTAAGATAGGTTATGTAGCAATGAATAAAAACACTATACTGAAGAAACCAAGAGCTGCATAATGTATAGGTTCAAGGTATTAACAATCTAGTAATGGCTGAGAGACATGTAAATAAATGCAATAATGTATTTTAGGCTCTTTTGACAGAACTGCACATATGGAGGGTATGGTGCAGACATAAAAAAGGTTTTGTGTCAGAAGTAAACAGGCATTAAAGTTTTTTAAAAGGGAGAAGTGTGAATTCTAAGCATAAAAGTAGGAAATACTAATATAATGGTCAGTTTAGGAAACTATAGGTCATCCAGTAAGACTGGAACATAGGGGAAAGAGATGATTATTCATCTCCCAACTTCAAAATTGTACAAACATTGACAGGTAGCATAAGAGCCAAAGAGGTCTCTAGCATTGCATACAGTATAATTTTAGTTACGTTAGTGCAGTAGACTCAAGCTACACTAGACTACATATCATCATTTTACTATGGAATTCTAGCACTAATTATGAATAAACTGGTCCATGTTCCAAGACAGGATGTGGCCAACCCTTCTACTGTATGCTGCTGCTGCTGCTGCTAAGTCACTTCAGTCGGTCCGACTCTGTGTGACCCCATAGACGGCAGCCCACCAGGCTACTCTGTCCCTGGGATTCTCCAGGAAAGAATACTGGAGTGGGTTACCATTTCCTTTGCCAGTGCATAAAAGTGAAATGTGAAAGTGAAGTCGCTCAGTCGTGCCCGACTTAGCGACCCCATGGACTGCAGCCTACCAGGCTCCTCTGTCCATGGGATTTTCCAGGCAAGAGTACTGGAGTGGGGTGCCATCGCCTTCTCCAGTATACTAGATCCCAACTCTCTCCCACTAGATCCTAATTTCCTCCCATTAGACCCCAATTTTCTCTCAAGGAAATTGCTTAGCAATTCTCTCTTCTCTCTGCTGCACTGTCAAATATTCTCTCTCAGACTGCAAGGAGATCCAACCAGTCCATCCTAAAAGAGATCAGTCCTGAGTGTTCATTGGAAGGACTGATGTTGAAGCTGAAACTCCAATACTTTGGCCACCTGATGTGAAGAGCT
>NW_011494606.1:2896599-2910614 GCF_000754665.1 Bison bison bison
CCTGAGGCTGGGAAAGATTGAGGGCAGGAGGAGAAGGGGACAACAGAGGATGAGATGGTTGGATGGCATCACCACCTCAATGGACATGGGTTTGGGTGGACTCCGGGAGTTGGTGATGGACAGGGAGGCCTGGTGTGCTGCGGTTCATGGGGTCACAAAGAGTCGGACACGACTGAGCGACTGAACTGAACCTCGATCATTCTCATTCCACATTTTAAAACAAAAGTAAAAGCCCCTCCCTTAACTCTACATGCTATGTGAGTACAGCTCCCTATTTATAATAAAACTGAAAAGTGTTATCAATACTCATCATCACCATATCTCATTTTCTCTTGTATCCACATCAACTTATGTGGATGTGCCAAACTTGCCCTTATGAAAGTCACCAATGACTTCCATATTGCTAAATACAATGACCAATTCTCAGTCTTCCTCTTATTTACCTACGACCAGCAGCTAAAACAAACAACTTCTTCCTTAAAATACATGGCTCCAAAACACCACATTCTCATTTACTCTCTTTTGCTGATTCCTCATTTCTCTACCCTCTAAATATAGAAATGTTCTAGATCTCTGTCCTTGGACCTCCTGTCCCTTCTATGATACTGTGACTTAGAATAAGAAATACTATATATAATATTTATTTATATATATATATATATACTTACTTAGTATTGGTCCCTGTTTCTGACATAAAGCTTCTAAAACTCTTGGAATTTTGGAATTTCCTATGAGATGACAGCTATATAAGATATTTTTGTTATGCTAATGAAGTAAGGTGACTAGGAAAACATCTATAGATGGGGGCTAGTTGGGACTATGTGATTAGAGGGCTGGAATTTTCAGTCCTATCCCCTGACCTCCAGGGAGGGTAGAGAGACTGGACATTGGATCAGTCTCCAACTGTCAATAATTTAATCAACTGTGCCCCCTGGTAGGCTGCAGTCCATGGGGTCGCTACGAGTCGGACGCGACTGAGCGACTTCACTTTCACTTTTCACTTTCACACAATGGAGAAGACAGTGGCAACCCACTCCAGTGTTTTTGCCTGGAGAATCCCAGGGACGGCAGAGCCTGGTGGGCTGCCATCTATGGGGTCGCACAGAGTCGGACACGACTGAAATGACTTAGCAGTAGCAGCAGCAATGAATCCTGCATAAAAATCCAACAGGAGAATTTCAGAGACCTTCCAGGTTGGTGAACACGTGGAGATTTGGGGAAAGTGGCATACTCTGAAGGGACATGGATACACTATGCCCTTACTCCATGCCCTTTCCCCGTACTTGCCCTGTGTATTGCTTCCATCTGACTGTTCCTGAGTTCTATCCTTTTGTAATAAACCAGAAATCTAGTAAATAAAGTTCTTATTTTACTTAATTCTATGAGCCAGTCTAGGAAATTAACCAAAGATGAGAGTGTTGGAACCCCTAATCTATAGCTGGTTGGTCAGAAACACAGGTGACAACTTGGGCTTGTAACTGACATCTGAAGTGGGGACAGGAGTAGTCCTGTAGAACTAAGCTCTTAACCTGCAGAATATGATGCTGTCTCAAGATAGTCAATCTTGAGCTGAACTGGAAGACCCCAGCTGGTATCCAAGAATTGCTTGGTGTGGGGGAAAATCTACAGTATGAAACTGAGTGCAGAATACTTCCATCTGTACTCACTCCCTTCATGGGCTCCTCCAGTCTGAGGTCTTTATTACCACCTACAAACTGATGATTCTCAAAATTATTTATAGATAGATAAATAGTCTGTTCCTCTCTCCATAACTGTACTCTAGTACAACCAACTACCTACTCAACATTTTTCACTTGGACATTTCTTTAACATGTTCAAAACCAAACTTCCAATTAATCTCACCACAACCCCACTCACAAACTTGCTCCTCTTCCACAATCTTTCCCACCTTAGTAAATGAAAACACTAAGCTTCTAGTTGGAGAAGGAAATGGCAACCCACTCCAGTACTCTTGCCTTGAAAATCCCATGGACGGAGGAGCTTGGTGCAGGTTACTCTAGCTCAGACCAAAAATCAAGTGTAAGCCCTAGCTTCTCTCTCCTTCTACTTCTTATCTCTTATCTATCAGCAAAACCTCTTGGCTTTACTTTTAATCAAGCATTTACTACCATCTCCACTGCTAGCAAGTTCACTTTTAGTCTCCTAAATGATCTATTTCCGCCTTATCCCTCAATTTGCCCACCAATGGTAATCCTTAAAAAACATAAGACAGGCCATGTGACCACTCTGCTCAAAAGACTCCAATGGTTTCCCTTTTCAAATTAAAAGGTAAAATCTTCACAAAGTTCCACTGAAGTCAGAGTTTTGAAGTCAAAGTTATGTCTATTTTGTTTACTGTTGGAGAGTGTTGTGGATAACAGAGTTTTGTCAAAATAATGCACTGCTCATGGCACTGACATCACCAGATGGTCAATACTGAAATCAGATTGATTATATTCTTTGCAGCCAAAGATGGAGAAGCTGTTTGCAGCCAAAGAAGTCAGCAAAAACAAGACCAGAAGCTGACTGTGGCTCAGATCATGAACGCCTTATTGACAAATTCAGACTTAAACTGAGGAAAGTAGGGAAAACCACTAGACAACTCAGGTATGACCTAAATCAAATCCATTATGATTATACAGTAGAAATGAGAAATAGATTTAAGGGATTAGATCTGATAGACAGAGTGTCTGAAGAACTATGGATGGAGGTTTGTGACACTGTACAGGCGGCAGTGATCAAGACCATCACCAAGAAAAGGAAATGGAAAAAGTAAAAATGGTTGTCTAAGAAGGCCTTACAAATAGCTGGGGGAAAAAGACAAGCTAAGGGCAAAGGAGGAAAGGAAAAATACACCCATTTGAATGCAGAGTTCCAAAGAAAATCAAGGATATATAAGAAAGCCTTCCTTAGTGATCAATGCAAAGAAACAGAGGAAAACAACAGAATGGGAAAGACTAGAGATTTCTTCAAGAAAATTAGAGATACCAAAGGAACATTTCATGCAAAGATGGCCACACCAAAGAACAGAAACAGTATGGACCTAACAGATATTAGGTAGAAGATATTAAGAAGAGGTGGCAAGAATACACAGAAACATACAAAAAAGATCTTAATGACCCAGATAACCACGATGGTGTGATCACTCACCTAGAGCCAGACATCCTGGAGTCCAAACTCAAGTGGGCCTTAGAAAGCATCACTACGAACAAAGCTAGTAGAAGTGATGGAATTCTAGCTGAGCTATTTCAAGTCCTAAAAGATGATGCTGTGAAAGTGCTACACTCAATATGCCAGCCAATTTGGAAAACTCAGCAGTGGCCACAGGATTGGAAAAGGTCAGTTTTCATTTCAATCCCAAAGGAAGGCAATGCTAAAGAATGTTCAAACTACTGCACAATTGCACTCATCTCATATGCTAGCAAAGTAATGTTCAAAATTCTCCAAGCCAGGCTTCAACAGTATATGAACTAAGAACTTCCATGTGTTCAAACTGGATTTAGAGAAGGCAGAGGAACCAGAGATCAAATTGCCAACAGCCATTGGATCACAGAAAAAAGCCAAGAGAATTCCAGAAAAATATCTACTTTTGCTTTACTGACTATGCCAAAGCCTTTGATTGTGTGGATCACAACAAAGTGTGAAAAGTTCTTCAAGAGATGGGAATACCAGACCACTTTACCTGCCTCCTGAGAAATCTGTAAGCAGATCAAGAAGCAACTGTTAGAACCAGACATGGAACAATGGAAAATTGGGAAAGGAGTACATCAAGTTCCAAATTAGGAAAGGAGTACATCAAGGCTGTATATTGTCACCCTGCTTATTTAACTTAGATGCAGAGTACATCATGAGAAATGCCAGGCTGGATGAAGCACAAGCTGCAATCAAGACCGCAGAGAGAAATATCAATAACCTCAGATATGCAGATGACATCACCCTTATGGCAAAAGTGAAGGGGAACTTACTTTACTAAAACAGCGTCTTGATGAAGGTCAAAGAGGAAGGTAAAAAAGTCAGCTTAAAACTCAACATTCAGAAAACTAAGATCATGGCATCCAGTCCTATCACTTCATGGCAAATAGACAGGGAAACAGTGGAAACAGTGACAGATTTTATTTTCTTGGGCTCCAAAATCACTGCAGATGGTGACTGCAGCCATGAAATTAAAAGACACTTGCTCCTTGGAAGAAAAGTTCTGACCAACTTAGACAGCATATTAAAAAGCAGAGACATTACTTTGCCAACAAAGGTCCATCTATTCAAGCTATGGTTTTCCAGTAGTTTTGTATGGATGTGAGAGTTGGATCATAGAGAAAGCTGAGCACTGAAGAATTGATGCTTTTGAATTGTGGTGTTGGAGAAGACTCCTGAGAGTCCCTTGGACTTCAAGGAGATCCAACCAGTCCATCCTAAAGGAAATAAGTCCTGAATATTCATTGGAAGGACTGATACTGAAGCTGAAGCTCCAATACTTTGGCCACCTGATGCAAAGAACTGACTCATTAGGAAAGACCCTGATGCTAGGAAAGATTGAAGGCAAGAAGAGAAGGGGACGACAGAGGATGAGATGGTTGGATGACATCACTGACTTGATGGACATGAGTTTGAACGGGCTCCAGGCGTTGGTGATGGACAGGGAAGCCTGGCGTGATGCAGTGCACGGAGTTGCAGAGTCGGACATGACTGTGCAACTGAACTGAACTGAGTGTTGTGGAACAGTACCTGGCCATAGTATGCACTGTATACATATTTGTTTAATGAGAGACTAAAGAAACCAAGGAGATTTGCTCACTGATCCATTCTAATACAGGGGAGTAATTTGAGTAACTTCAAAGGTACCAAAATATTATGTTCATATTTCAATCAGTGTGATTTCATTGTGGCAGATATAATTCCCTAATTACAGTCATATTGGGCTTATATTAAATTAGTTTGAGTTGCCCATACCACATACTAATTTGGAGAAGGCAATACTAATAAGGAGGGGAAGAGTAGTCCAGAATCATGCTAGACAAAAGGAACAATTAGATTGATTTTAAAAATAACTTCCCATAGATAATCCAAAGTGGAAAAACCATAGAATGTAACTGGTTTGCTGTTTTTAACTTTTTGTTTAAAAAAAAAAAAAAAAAGAATTTACAAAATGTAGGAGTAGAAAAGAGGGTAAGTAAAACTTTCAATCAAATTGTATTAGTAGAAAAAAAAATTTTTTAGGGAGATTTTATAAATTTTCTCACCAGTAACTTATTGTTGTTGTTTAGTCGCTAAATTGTGAACAACTCTTTTCCAACCCCAGGGATTGTAGCTCACCAGGTTCCTCTATCTTTGGGATTCTCCAGGCAAGAATACTGCAGTGAGTTGCCATCTCATTCTCCAGGGTTTCTTCCCAACCCAGGGATCAAAACCATACCTCCTGCATTGGCAGGCAGATTCTTTACCTCTGAGCCACCTGGGAAGTCCTATAGGTAACTTATAACCTTTACCTAAGACATCATCATATGTTTTCCATCCATTTCCTAACCTATATCTTCTTCATTTTCCTTTTTATAAACTATAGGTGATTAAAAAAATAAACTATTTAGATGAAACTATATTCACATAGTTTCCCAAAGAACAGGACTTAATTGAACTGAGATACAGAAATTTTATAAATATAGTTTTACATTTTTATTTGTAGTGTTTTACACATTTTCCAAAATGCTTTCACATCTTTATTTATGATCTTCATACTGACAAGTATAATAAGCAGACAGATATTATCACAACTTCTCCCACATACTTACACTTTTTACAGATGGAAAAAATTTTGAGTCTCAAAGAGATTAACTGACTTGCTCAAGGTCACAAAGCTATAAGTGGCTCAACCTTGACTAAACTCAGTTCTTTCAAATCTAAGTCCACTGTTTTCTATCATAATGATGCATTATGTCACTCAATAATTAAAGAAAGGTACCACTGCGTAAGTCTATAAAGACTTGACTGTAAAAGCATCTTCCTTCAAGATTGGGGATTTTTACATTCCAATCTATTATAAAAGTGCTTTGAAGATGGTACAAATGTACTAACATTCTTGGAGAGAAAAAAAGGAAAAAAAAAAAACAAGAAATCAATAATAATCCTAAATAATAAAATTTAGGATCCAAAGCAGTAGTAACATGATACTGTTTATTCTGTGCATACAAGTTCAATGTTTGAGAATCTCTGAACCATCAAATAGATACCTAAGACCACTGCACCAGACACGAAGCCATTTAACAGAGGCCATTTCAGGTAAAATCACTTACTATCACTATAACTCACACTAGATTCATATCTGACTAACCCTAGAAATCTGGACTGAAAAACATAAGAATGAATGTTTTTTGCCTTCTCTCCAAGGCTGAGCTCAGTTTCAGATAAACAAACAGCCCCATGACTCATTTCACCTGTATTTCTTTCTGGTCTTCTCTAATATTCCAAGACGAAGAAAAAGGAATTCCTTTTACATTTCAGCTGTACCATAAAGCAATCCAACAATGGGTCAAGAGTCAAAAGAACGCAAAAAGAGTACATTCCATGTGAGATCAAAAGCTTTATTTTTCTCATCATCAGAGCGTAACTGTGTCTCTGGCCCTGATTAAAATTCTCCTACTAAACAAGACTCATTTCTGAAGCCAAGACAGGCTGACTTGGAACTCTCAAACTGCAAATAAGGTTGCAAGCCCAGTGGGTAATGGCACACATGGAACTAACAGAATCTGGCCCAGGTGGGGAGAGCCATCCATTTCAAGGGCCAGGACAGACTAGCCTAAAAACATGCAATCCTTCAGTATACATGGTTGGCTCTATGGAACAGTATTTGCCACCTCTATTTGCCACCTCAGATACTCTTTTCTTTCTCCCATTTCTCAGCCAATCCTGAGGAACTGACATGTTACATTAGACTTTATTACAGTTCCTTCAAGAAAATAAGTGGCTGGAGAGAAGTTAAAATAATTATGAAGATTAAAAAAAAAACCTGAAACCTACACTAAAGGAAATACATGATCTAGACTTAATAGTGATTTTGAACCAAGGTCCTAGGTAATGAAAATGATCTTTGTCTGGAATATGCCCTGTAAAGCCTAAAATAAAGTGAAGAAAGCAAAGTATGCAGGGGTACAAAATTTAAGGTGGCACTGATTCCAAAGGCTGTTCAAGTGTAGGGCTGGCACCTGAGTGTGAGTGCCTCCATACATTTTGTACCCTAAATGCCCCACTTGCCTCACTCTATTTAGAGCCCCGATCCACTATGAGAGATACATATAATCATCAAACGCATAGCAGATATTGTGATTACAGCAAGAACCTGAGCAGAATTTGAAGTCTGAGATCCTGATCACATTCATCATGGTTATCTTCTGAGCACAGTAAGAAAAGAATAGGAGAGGCTTGACATTTTTGCGTATATTCTGAAATAAAGTTGCCTTAGAAAAAGGAAAAGCTTATAGTGAAAACGTAAAAGTTTAGTGCTTACAGGGAGATTTCCATTTTGGATATGAAAAAAGGATCTGAAATTACCCTTCTGGGTAAACAACTAGAAATTATAAAAAATATTGAAAACAATTATTTTCTGATGCTGAACAAAGGCATACTGCAATCTCAGACTACTGCGCTAAAAGGGCAGTAAATGAGAGAGTCCTTCAGCTTTCTGCCTGAAAGTGGGTTCTTTACCACTAGCGCCACCTGAGAAGCCATGGACCGTAGCCCACCAGGCTCCTCTTTCCATGGAATTCTCCAGGCAATACTGGTGTGTGTTGCCATATCCTTCTCCAGGGGATCTTCCCAATCTAGGTTTCCTGCATTGCAGGCAGATTCTTTATCATCTTAGCCACCAGGGAAGCCCACAAAAAGATACAGGAAAAAAACTACTCACAAAAAGTAGATAAAGGGGAAAAAAAGACAGCCTTTTCCCCCAAAGGAACAGTCGCAGTAACTTATGGGACAGTAAGCAATCTAACATGTTTAACTGAAGCATGAAGACAAAAGAGGTAGGGCAGCTCTGGAAAAAATAATGGCAGAGAAAATGTCAACTTGTGAAAACCACAAACATATTTCCAAGAGTTCAAGGAATTCACATACAATAAAGATAAGAATCATCACAGATTTCTCCTCAAAAGGTCTGCAAAACCAGAAGACAACAAAATGTTCTACGTGACTCTACTGGGAGAACAATCCTGGAATCTTGTGTTTTGTTTTCTCCAGACTTTATCCATGGACTTTTGAGCGCCGAAGAATTGATGCTTTTGAACTGTGGTGTTGGAGAAGACTCTTGGGAGTCCCTTGGATTGCAAGGAGATCCAACCAGTCCATTCTAAAGGAGATCAGTCCTGGGTGTTCTTTGGAAGGAATGATGCTAAAGCTGAAACTCCAGTAGTTTGGCCACCTCATGCGAAGAGTTGACTCATTGGAAAAGACTCTGATGCTGGGAGGGATTGGGGGCAGGAGGAGAAGGGGACGACAGAGGATGAGATGGCTGGATGGCATCACTGACTCGATGGATGTGAGTCTGAGTGAACTCCTGGAGTTGGTGATGGACAGGGAGGCCTGGCGTGCTGCGATCCATGGGGTCACAAAGAGTCGGACACGACTGAGCGACTGAACTGAACTGAATCTGGCTTTACATCTTTTCACTATAATAAATCCTGAGTACAACTATATGTTCGGTCCTGAGAATCCTCCTGGTGAACCACCACACCGAAGGCAGTCCTGGAGACTCCTGACACACTAAAATTAAGTACCTAGCTAAAACATCTTTCTGCAGTGTTGATGAAATACTTTTTCAGACAAAGAAAAGATGAAAGAATTTGTCACCAGCAGACATGGACAATAAAAAATGCTGAGGAAGAATTTTTGCATAAGAAAAATGATAGTAGACAAAAATGTGACTCTATACAAAGGAATGAAGAGCACTTAAATGAGCAAATTTGTGGATAAATGTTCATTTTCTTTCTTATTTTTAAAGGCAACTACCTCAAAACAAAAGGTGAATGATATCAATTGAAGAAGCACAAATGCTTTGTTTCACCAAGAGTAATAAGATAAAAATAGAAACTATATTTAATACTCTACAATTTATTAACATATTCAAGTTCAATATGTATATTAACTAAGACATGATAAATATATTAGTTATTTTAAAAGTTAAATTCCTTAGGATCATCTTAACTGCATTCAACTCCAAATACAAAGTTTTGATTTTTAAAGTTCTCAGTAATGATATGTGACATCTCCTTTAGTAATAACAACAGAGTTCCACCCACATTTCTGTGTGAAACCTCAGAGTTTTTATCAAGAAAGGAAGACAACAAAGTTCATATGAGAAAACAGTCAATAATTGGAGTAAATAAATATATCCTTCATACCCTCCAAGCCACATAAAGCACTTTAGTTTACAATTGTACTCCATAGTTGGTATCTTCAAAAACATCTTTGACTCAAAAAACCATAGCAAAAATTTGAAGTAAAAAAATTCTGGGGAATACTTACTTGAAAAGTAGTGGTAGGATACACTAGGTAGAATCAAGTATTCAAATAGCTATTCTATGATAATACCTATTTTATCCATTAAGCATCTAATTTGAAAACAGTTATACCCATCCCCTGGGATTCCCAGGTAGGCCAGCAGTAAAAAAAAATCTGCCTGCCAATGCAGGAGACACAAGAGACATGGGTTGGATGCCTGAGTCAGGAAGACTCCCTGGAGTAGGAAAGGGCAACCCACTCCACTATTCTTGCCTGGAAAATTCCATGGACAAAGGAGCCTGGTGACACGAAGAGCTGACTCACTGGAAAAGACCCTGATGCTGGGAAAGACTGAAGGCAGGAGGAGAAAGGGACGACAGAGAATGAGATGATTGGATGGCATCACCAACTCAATGGACATGAGTTTGAGTAAACTCCAGGAGATGGTGAAGGACGTGGGAGCCTGGCATGCTGCAGCCCATGGGATCACAAAGAGTTGGACACTGAGCAACTGAATAACAAAAACAAAAGAGTCAGTCACAGCTGAACAACTGAGCACAGCACACACATCCCTTATCATCTACTGATACATCGTGAATACTTAGTGTCTAAGATCAATTATTCATTTTTTATTTAGGTTTCCCTCCCTTTAACTCTTTTTAATGTAATAATTAAAACAATTTAAAACTGTATGCTACTCTGTACTCAATCTCTTGAACTGAAAATCACATCATTTAACTCCTATAAGAACAATTTGGTGAGAAGACAGGTACTATTATCTCAGCTTATAGAGAAGACAGTTGAAGGTCTGAGAGATGAAGTGATCTGTCCATAAACACAAAACTAGAAAGTAGTGAAGTTAGGATTAAACAGAACCTTAATCATAATCCAGTTCACTTTCTATTTTAGCACAATGCTCCAGGCAAGTTTTTAAGAGAGAAAGGAGATACAAATCGAATCACTAAAGTCTCCATGTAAATGGTAAATGAGGCAATTACCTGAAGGTGAAAAAGGTTAAACATTATGGGTATCAATGAGACAGAGATTCAAATTCGCCAACTATCTTCAGCCTTTTCACTATTCTTGTTTTTCTCTTTTTATAGACAGAAATGCTTAATAATTGCTGTACTGCTTTATATGATAGAAAGCTCTGAACATGGGCAACTATACCAGTATATATGACTAAGCATATTTTGACTCATTATAGAAATATAAAGGAAAAAGGACTAATTAAAAAACCTCAGAGCACTAGGACACAACTAAAGTAGATACTGTGACTGCTTCACTATCTACTTCAATGCCATTCAACTCTCAGTGGCAGTGACCTGGGGAACTGACTTCAGCTCAAAAGCAGGCCTGTCCCACTGCCAGAAACTGATTCAGAAGTGAAGAGAAATTGTGCCAATGAAATATGAAAAGAAGTTTTATGGCAGCTTCTGGTTAAGTTTGTCCTTTCTGATAAGAGGAAGCCAGATTGTTTCTTATTTGTAGAACATATGGTTCCTTCCTGGCAACCCATCAGACAACTACAAAGAGAATCCTGTTTGGTACAAAGCCAGCATTATGGAGAACAGAGTGCAACAATGGAAAGAATCTAAATCCTTGGTGTCTTCATTAAAAACCGACTAATTCTGAAACCTACTGTGCTTCTGGACTTCCAGTTATGTTATACATCTCCTTATTGGGTGAGGCTGTTTGAACTGGGCTTTCTGATACTTAGAGATGAAAGAAACCTAACTAAAACAGACACTGAGATTAATACACCTCGTTGATAAGAATGTTCAAACTACATCATAATTGTACTCATTTAACATGCTAGCAAAATGAAGTCGCTCAGTTGTGTCCGACTCTTTGGAACCCCATGGACTGTAGCCTACCAGGCTCCTCCGTCCATGGAATTTTCCAAGCAAGGATAGTGGAGTGGGTTGCCATTTCCTTCTCCAGGGGATCTTCCCAACCCAGGGATCGAACCCAGGTCTCCGGCATTGCAGGCAGACACTTTACCATCTGAGCCACCAGGGAAGCCCACATTCTAGCAAAGTAATTTTGAACATGATAGCAAAGTAATGCTCAAACTTCTCCAAGCTAGGCTTTAACAGTATGTAAACCAAGAACTTCCAGATGTTCAAGCTGGATTTAGAAAAGGCAGAGGTATCAGAGATCAAATTGCCAACATCCGAAGGATCACCAAAAAAGCAAGAGAGTTCAAAAAAAACATCTACTTCTGCTTCAATCACTACACTAAGCCTTTCAAATGTATGGATCACAACAATCTGTGGAAAATTCTGAAAGAGATGGGAATACCAGACCACCTGACCTGCCTCCTGAGAAATCTGTATGCAGGTCAAGGAGCAACTGTTAGAACCAGACATGGAACAACAGACTGGTTCCAAATCGAAAGGAGTACATCAAGGCTGTATATTGTTACCCTGCTTATTTAACTTAGATGCAGAGTACATCATGCGAAATGCTGGGCTGGATGAAGCACAAGCTGCAATCAAGACTGCAGAGAGAAATATCAATAACCTCAGATATACAGATGGCACCACTCTTTTGGCAGAAAGCAAAGAGGAACTAAAGAGCCTCTTGATGAAAGAAAACTGGCTTAAAACTCAACATTTAAAAAACTAAGATCATGGCATCCAGTCCCATCACTTCCTGGCAAATAGATGGAGAACAATAGAAACAGTGACAGACTTTTTTTTCTTGGGCTCCCAAATCACTGCAGATGGTGACTGCAGCCATAAAATTAAAAGATGCTTCTCCTTGGAAGAAAAACTATGACAAACCTAGACAGCATATTAAAAAGCAGAGACATTACTTTGCCGACAAAGATCCATATAGTCAAAGCTATGGCTTTTCCATTAGTCATGTATGGAGGTGAGATTTGGACCATAAAGAAAGCTGAGTGTCAAAGAATTGATGATTCTGAACTGTGGTGTTGGAAAAGACTCTTGAGAGTCCCTTGGACGGCAAGGAGATCAAACCAGTCTATCCTAAAGGAAATCAATCCTGAATATTCATTGGAAGGACTGATGCTGAAGCTGAAACTTTGGCCACCTGATGTGAAAAGCTGAATCATTGGAAAAGACCCTGATGCTGGGGAAGATTGAAGGCAGGAGGAGAAGGGGATGACAGAGGATGAGATGGTTGGATGGCATCACTGACTGAGCGGACACGTGTTTGAGCAAGCTCCAGGAGATGGTGAAGGACAGGGAAGCTGGCATGCCGCAGTCCATGGGCTTGCAAAGAGTTGGAGACGACTGGGACACTGAACAACAACTGATAGACTACAAAAGGTGCCTAAGAACTAAGATGAGCTCTTGAATTTTTAAAGATTTTAAAAACACTGTTATAAGTAGGTAATTTAGATTTAGTAACATAAAATAAATAAAACAAATTATAGACCTGGAAAAGAAATAGAACACCTCTATGCTTATTTTTTACAATTATAATTTTTCTCTTGATTTGGAGTCCTGAAAAACTTGGGAGGGATGCAGGGTTCACGAGGGAGATGTCATTATTCTGAACTGCATACCCAGAGCTACGACTTGTTATTAACGGTTCAATATGAGTCCCAGGAAATATTAAGCCAAGGCCCTACTGATTTCAGTCTCGGGGCTGAAATTTTCTGGATGCTAAAATACAGAGAATGCTTGTAAATCCGAAGTACTAGGAAAAGGGATACAGCTACAAAGACATTAAACAGAGATAAAACTTAAATTCCAAATCTGCACTTTAAGCTTTGCTGTTTCCACATTAGAACCTTCTACGCCTCTATTTACTATTCTTCACCAGCTCAACTGGTTACAGTCATTCTTGCTCTAACTACCAGCTGGGCTCTCCCTAACTACTGCTTCTCCAGAAGCTTTCTCAAAGGCTACGTTTTCTCTCCCAGTTCTTCACAAGACTGGGCTTGGAGGTGAGGTAGGTATCCTTCCCACTCACTGCCCCACTCCAAACTATTCTACCTCACTCTTCCCTAAAGACATCTACCTTGGAATCTCTTATTATCAGACTATAACAATTTACTGCCTCTCCTTACTGCAGTTATGTACCAAGCCCTAAACTTCATTTCTTGAAAATTTTAGATACTTGCTCACTACACCCTCTCTAAAGTTATTACTGTCATAATGCTTAGGAATCTCAATTTCCACACACACAGTTCAATTCAGTTCAGTCGCTCAGTTGTGTCCGACTCTTTGCGACCCCATGAATCGCAGCACGCCAGGCCTCCCTGTCCATCACCAACTCCCGGAGTTCACCCAGACTCACGTCCATCGAGTTGGTGATTCCATCCAGCCATCTCATCCTCTGTCGTCCCCTTCTCCTCCTGCCCCCAATCCCTCCCAGCATCAGAGTCTTTTCCAATGAGTCAGTTCTTCGCATGAGGTGGCCAAAGTACTGGAGTTTCAGCTTTAGCATCAGTCCTTCCAAAGAAATCCCAGGGCTGCTCTCCTTCAGAATGGACTGGTTGGATCTCCTTGTAGTCCAAGGGACTCTCAAGAGTCTTCTCCAACACCACAGTTCAA
>NW_011494606.1:2911383-2915938 GCF_000754665.1 Bison bison bison
TTCACGGTTCACATATTGCTGAAGCCTGGCTTGGAGAATTTTGAGCATTACTTTACTAGCGTGTGAGATGAGTGCAATTGTGTGGTAGTTTGAGCATTCTTTGGCATTGCCTTTCTTTGGGATTGGAATGAAAACTGACCTTTTCCAGTCCTGTGGCCACTGCTGAGTTGTCCAAATTTGCTGGCATATTGAGTGCAGCACTTTCACAGCATCATCTTTCAGGATTTGGAATAGCTCAACTGGAATTCCATCACCTCCACTAGCTTTGTTCGTAGTGATGCTTTCTAAGGCCCACTTGATTTCACATTCCAGGATGTCTGGCTCTAGGTCAGTGATCACACCATCGTGATTATCTGGGTTGTGAAGATCTTTTTTGGACAGTTCTTCTGTGTATTCTTGCCATCTCTTCTTAATATCTTCTGCTTCTGTTAGGTCCATACCATTTTTGTCCTTTATCAAGCCCATCTTTGCATGAAATATTTCCTTGGTATCACACACACAATCCTTCCCAAATTCTTGCTCATTAATTCCTCTACATCCTCTTCTCCAACAAACACATTCCCAATCCCACTTCAAATGCTCACTCCCAAGGTCATACCTTAGACCTACTTAGTATTAATGAGTGTAACCCCTATAAAGTATCACTTTCAAGCATTACACCCCAACTACCAGCTCACTCCCCCTAATAGCCTAACTCCAACAATCCCAAGAGATATTCAGTGCATTAATCCTTATCTTTTCACTTCTGTGCACCTCCCCAAGTCCTCAATGCCTTTCTTACCCAAGTTCAATACACATTCAATCATTTAATTAGTCCCCTCCCTTGTATACACCCTGTAATACTTGTCCTTTCTCTTTCTTTGCATACTTCCGTGGCTCAAACTGGTACCAATCCAATTTTCTGCATATTCCACATTAGAACCCACATAGCTGAATGTGGTAATAAGGACACACAAACACACACACACGATGTATGATAATTGGTTTCCCTTTAAACTCATGATCAGGAACCTCAAATGAGACATTAATGCTGCCTAGCAATTTCATTTTATTTTTGTGATTCATTCATTCTGCCACTGTCCTCCTACATGACTAATTTACTTTTCTCTACTTAAACTTCCATTACCTTCCCTCTCATTCTCACTCATTTGATGACCTTGTTCACTATTTTATTGAAAAAATAGAAGAAATAAGAAAAGAACTTCCACAACCTCTCACAACTACATCTACCCACCTAACTGCATTTGTGCTCACATATTTTCATTTCTCTTTCATTACCATTGTGGACTATCTCTGATCCTGACCTTTGTACCTGTGCACTAGATCTCCACTAACCACCACCATCATCGCTCTCCTTACCTACTCAAATTTGCCCTCTCTACTGCATCTTTCCCAGACCCCTATAAACATGTGAATTTTCTCATCTAAAAACAAAAATTTCTTCTGAACATCTCAAGCTACTACTATATTTCTTTTATCCTTCATTAGCAAATTCCTCAGAAGAAGCATTCTTTCTGCCTGTCTACAATTTCTCACTTCCTTTTCTCAAGAATCCATTCCAATCAGACTTTCTCCCACCATTCTACCAAGTCTGCTATTGTCAGAACCACTAGTAAATTCCACATTGCCAAATTCAACAATCAGTTCTCAGTTCCTCATATTATTTGAACTATCAGGAGCATCTGACAGAGATTTATCACTCCTTCCTTCCTTCACTCTATCTCCCTCTTTCTTCCCCAGCAACAACTCTTGTTGACTCTACCTTCAAAATACCAATTACTTACCATCTCCACTGCTACCACTTTGGTCTAGGCCACCATCTCTCACCTAGATTATTGCAACAGCCTCCTAAGTGGTTTTACTACTTTTGTGTCTGTTCAGTCTGTTCTCAAGAGAGTAGGCAGAATAGTTCTTTAAAAGGAAAATCTTATCACATCACTATTATGTTCAAATTCATCCAAAGTCCTTCTATATCACATACCACTTAGACTAAAAGTGTAGGTCTTTAAAATAACTTATAAGACCTGGATTGATTTAACCATCATCTGCCCACCTCCACCGCCCTCTCACTTCATCCTCCATTTACCCCTTTACTCCACTGTGAACAGGCTCTCAGAATTAAATACCTCAGGCATGCTCCAGCCTCAAGGACTTGGCCTTTGCTATTTTCCTGGATCTACATCTTTATATTTGTCTGCATACCTCATTCACAGACTGCCTTCATGTCATTATTTAAATATAACCTTCGGCAGTGAATTTTCCTAGCAATACTTTGAAGTGCAACCACTCCAATACTCAACTCCACTTTCCCTGTTTTATTTTCCCTCTTTGTTACTTATCATTTAACATGCTAGTAATGGTAGCATGTTATCTTTTTTTATCATCACTGATGTGTTTCCACAGCCTACAGTGTGCTTGGCATAAAGTGGTCATAAAACATTTGCTAAATAAATGAAACCATTTCCCTCCTTCAAAGATGATATCAAATTACCCACAATATCAAGATTATATAGAAATGGGCCAATGAAAATCTCTCTCTCAACTTTATTTTAAATACATCTAGTTAGTAGCTGGCTTATGTAGGATTAGAACTAGAGCTAGTTCAACTAATAACTATACTAATGTTGTTTCCATGAAGATTTTTCTGATCTCTCTTTTCTAATCTTTGATCACCCTGAGCTCTCAAAGCAATAAATATGTTCTGCCCTTTTGGAACTTGCCAAGTTCTGTTCTTTGTTCAGGATTGTTTATATATCTTTATTATCTCCCCATAAACCTAATGTACATCCAAGGACTCCATCTATCTAGCACAGTAGTCTATTCTCAGTAGAGTCTCAAAATATTTGTAGAAATGAATATGTAAGTCAGGCACGAAAAGGATGAACGTCAAATAGAAACAAGTGCTACAAAACAAACTATTCTGCTTTGTTTATGGCAATACTGAGGGCTGAGAAGCAGAGACAGTGACTGATTTAGCAGATTTTATTCATAAACAATTTATATACCTAAAACTTACAATGTGAGTGCTTAGCTTGGGGTTCAAGTAAAGGATTTTGGGAAATCTGTGAACATCTTAAAATAATACATAAAGTTTCCTTTTGGGCTGCAATGTTTAAAATATTCTCAAAGAAGTCTACTAAGAAAGCAGTTGCAAGCAAACTTTTTAAGGAAACCATTTTAAAGTTGCACTTCCTATTATTTTCTAATGTGATATTGACTGAATTAGTACTTTTAAAAAATCTAATGAATGACTCCAGAACACATTTCACTACAATTTAAATTTTATAATTCTTCACAACCCCATGACTGATGAGATGGCTAACTATAACGCTCCACTTAAGAATGGCGCATTATATTTGCCATGTTTCTAAAATATTAAATTCTAGAATATGCAATCTTATCATTTAAAATCATAGTTCAACATCAATAACATATTTTTCAGACTACAACATAGATATTTTGTCAGTATTATGGCATCACAGGTATTAATTCTGTTTAGAAAAAGAAAGATAATTATTACCTGACCCTGGCTTGACATTTTTCTTTAACAAAACATTTGATCCCAGGAAGGCAGTTTGGACTGAGAACACTAAATCGTTAGTAAAATACATTCAAAGCATTTTAATAGTAGAAATATAAGCAAAATGAAAGTTCATATAAGTTCCCTTAAGTTTGCATTTTACCTTTAAAAAAAAAACTTTACAAAATAGATTATAAGCTTTAGGTTTTCTCAAAGGGAAAATAAAGGGTTTTGTTTTTTTTTTTAATTGTATTGGTTTTGCCATATATCAACATGAATCCGCCACAGGTATACACGTGTTCCCCATCCTGAACCCTCCTCCCTCCTCCCTCCCCGTACCATCCCTCTGGGTCGTCCCAGTGCACCAGCCCCAAGCATCCAGTATCTTGCATCGAACCTGGACTGGCGACTCGTTTCATATATGATATTATACATGTTTCAATGCCATTCTCCCAAATCATCCCATCCCCTCCCTCTCCCACAGAGTCTATACATCAGTGTCTCTTTTGCTGTCTCGTATACAGGGTTATTGTTACCATCTTTCTAAATTCCATATATATGTGTTAGTATATGGAGAAGGCAATGGCACCCCACTCCAGTACTCTTGCCTGGAAAATCCCATGGACAGAGGAGCCTGGTAGGCTGCAGTCCATGGGGTCGCTAAGAGTCGGACACGACTGAAGAGACTAAGCAGAAGCAGCAGCAGCGTTAGCATATTGTATTGGTGTTTTTCTTTCTGGCTTACTTCACTCTGTATAATAGGCTCCAGTTTCATCCACCTCATCAGAACGGATTCAAATGTATTCTTTTTAATGGCTGAGTAATACTCCATTGTGTATATGTACCACTGCTTTCTTATCCATTCATCTGCTGATGGACATCTAGGTTGCTTCCATGTCCTGGCTATTATAAACAGTGCTTCGATGAACACTGGGGTACACGTGTCTCTTTCAATTCTGGTTTCCTCAGTGTGTATGCCCAGCAGTGGGACTGCTGGGTCATAAGGCAGTTCTATTTCCAGTTTTTTAAGGAATC
>NW_011494606.1:2916038-2924730 GCF_000754665.1 Bison bison bison
CCCACCAACAGTGTAATAGGGTTCCCTTTTCTCCACCCCCTCTCCAGCATTTATTGCTTGTAGACTTTTGGATCACAGCCATTCTGACTGGCATGAAATGGTACCTCATAGTGGTTTTGATTTGCATTTCTATGATAATGAGTGATGTTGAGCATCTTTTCATGTGTTTGTTAGCCATCTGTATGTCTTCTTTGGAGAAATGTCTATTTAGTTCTTTGACCCATTTTTTGATTGGGTCATTTATTTTTCTGGAATTGAGCTGTAGGAGTTGCTTGTATATTTTTGAGATTAGTTGTTTGTCAGTTGCTTCATTTGCTATTATTTTCTCCCATTCTGAAGGCTGTCTTTTCACCTTGCTTATAGTTTCCTTTGTTGTGCAGAAGCTTTTAAGTTTAATTAGGTCCTATTTGTTTATTTTTGCTTTTTTGTTTTGTTTTGTTTTCTCAAAGGGAAAATAAAGGGTTTTTTTGTTTGTTTGTTTTGTTTTGATTTAAATACAAAGGATTCTAATAACCCAACAAAATAATCTTTGAATATTCACCTAACAAATTTCTAAATGTATCTAAGGAAATGGAAGAATTTTTTATATTAATAATTCATAGTCCCTGTCATAATGAAGTTTAAACAGAGGAATGAATGGTTTCATATGTCTTAAAATACAAATCATATGTTAAATGCAGTGCCTTAGTCTTTTCAGGTTGCTATAACATACCACCACAGACTGGGTAGCTTAAACAACAAATACTTATTTCTCACAGTTCAGGAAGGTGGGAAGACCAAGATTAAGGCACCAGCAGATTCCATGTCTCGTGAGGACCTTCATCCTGGTTCACTGATGATCTTTTTGCCACGTCCTCACATGACAGAAAAGGCTGAGGGATCTCTCAGGGGTCTCTTTTGTAAGGACACTAATCCCATTCATTAGGGTTCTGCCCTCATGACCTAATTACCACCCCTCCAAACACCCATCTCCAAATATCCTCACACTGGGAATTAGGTTTGAACATACAAAATTTGGGGAGACACAATCAGTCTACAGCATGCAGTAAGAGGAATATAAAGTGCCATAGGCGTCCACAACATAAAATGATACCTAGTACATATATCTCTGACACAAAAACTTATAAAATAAGCATATACAATACATACACCATGCACCACACACACGCACACACATGATCTGGTATATCTACTACACATACTCCACACACGTATTAATCTACCATGTACTTAAATATATCTCCTAGTGGTTCCGCTTCTCTGGTTGAACCCTGTTTGACACAGACACCAAGAGTCGCAACAGCAAGCAGAACTATATGGCCCTAACAGCAGTAACTGATACACCTGTCACAACTTCCACAGATACCTATATGAAACAAACTTAATAATCAAGTTTGAAGACTGACTTCTTACACATTTAAAGTCCCGTGTTAATTAAAGTCCCACGTTAATAAAGTAGTGTGCAAAACTCCTACACCACCAGATACAAAGCAAAAATGCCCCCTTAAATCTTTTTGCTGCTGCTGCTGCTAAGTCGCTTCAGTCGTGTCCGACTCTGTGCGACCCCTGATGGGGCAGCCCACCAGGCTCCCCCATCCCTGGGATTCTCCAGGCAAGAACACTGGAGTGGGTTGCCATTTCCTTCTCCTAAATCTTTTTATAGAGGTCTTATTAAGTGCAAGGTACTGAATCTACCCTCAAGGAGCATATAGTCAGCTCTATATGCAGCTCAAGACTGCAGCCAATATACCAATAATTGCCTCCAAGACCATACTCGAGCATTAGAGAACCCACCATACCCAGCCCCTGGATGGTAGAACCCTATGTGCCAAGTCACCTGGTTCACCTGAACTAAATAAGCTATAGTCTCTCTCCCTGTAATTTGGAAAATGACACAAAGACAGTGACTAAGTTAAATATAGTGACCTTGGAAGTAAGAGGAAACATATTGAGAGCTGGAGTTAGTGCCATGGCAAGTCAAACCATGTACAACCCAAAGTTATGAGGTAACAGATAATATAAGGATACAGAGGGACCTACAATGCAGAAAAAAGAAAGGGATAGGCGTGCAGAAAGAAGCAAAGACAGAGAGCATACAGCACCAAGAGAGAAGAAAGAAGTTACAATCGTTCACTTTACTTGAATGGCTCTCATGGAGGCACAGTTATGTTTTATTTTCAGCCCTTGGTCACTGGTGAGATTGCTCATTTAACAACAGGGAAACTGGCTTATTTACTATAAACAATGGAACACTGGACAAACATCAAAAAAACCTTGCTTTCAAAAATGTTTTATCATATGGAAAAATGTTCATGAATGTTGGTAAAAGAGCAAAATTTAAAAATTATACATGCATAATAATACCTTTTGTTTGTATGTTTAAAGGCACAGATAAAAAAACAGTGCATAGGAAAAACAACAGAAGAAAACAAACCCAACAGTAAACAGTGGCTGGGCTTGGAGGCAGGAAATACAGTTGGGTTTTGTGTTCTACAAATATATTCCAGTAAACTGATAATAAGATTAACACTGCAAAAAGCAAGTGAGGTTATAGCAGGCAAAATGTAAATACTCTAATTGCACACAGATGTTGTGTGGTTATTTAAATATTATATACTTAGTATTCACACAAATACTTCCACATTCTAAAAACTAATTTTGAAAAAAAAATCTGTTCTTTCCCTTAAATGACGAAATTTTTTTCTCTTATTTTTCTTTCTAGTCTTTTTTTTTTTTAATATATTTTGGCTATTATCACTAATAAATGATAACATTTCCATTCTTAAGAGAAGCATATACATATTTAACATAAGCTGGGTTTAGCAAAGCAGAGGAACCAGAGATCAAATTGCCAACACTGGTTAGATCATGGAGAAAGCAACTGAATTCCAGAAAAACATCTACTTCTGATTCATTGATTATGCTAAAGCCTTTGACTCTGTGAATCACAACATACTGTGGAAAATTCTTAAACAGAGGGGAATACCAGACCACCTTATTTGTCTCCTGAGAACCTGTATGCAGGTCAAGAAGCAACAGTTACAACTGGACATGCAACAATGGACTGGTTCAAGGTTGGGAAAGGAGTATGTCAAGGCAGTATATTGTCACCCTGCCTATTTAACTTATATGCACAGTATATCACGCGAAATGCCGAGCCGGATGAAGCACAAGCTGGAATTAAGACTGCTAGGAGAAATATGAACAATATCAGATACCACTCTACTGACAGAAAGTGAAGAGGAACTAAAGAGCCTCTTGATGAGGGTCAGAGAGGAGTGAAAAAGCTGATATAAACTCAACATTCAAAAAACAAAGATCAGGGCATCGGTCCCATCACCTCATGGGAAACAGATGGAGAAACACTGGAAACAGTGACAGACTTTATTTTCCTGGGCTCCAAAATCACTGCAGAAGGTGACTGCAGCCATGAAATTAAAAGATGCTTGCTCCTTAGAATAAAGTGTCAAAGTTGCTCAGTCGTGTCTGACTCTTTGCAACCCCATGGGCTGTAGCCTGTCAGGCTCCTCTGTCCATGAAATTCTTCAGGCAAGAATACTGGAGTGGGTAGCTGTTCCCTTCTCCAGGGGAATTTTCCCAACCCAGGGATCAAACCCAGGTCTTCCACATTGCAGGCGGATTCTTTACCATCTGAGCCACCAGGGAAGCTCAAGAATACTGGACTGGGTAGCCTATCCCTTCTCCAGGGAATCTTCTTGACCCAGGTGTCGAACTGCGGTCTCTTGCACTGCAGGCGGATCCTTTACCAGCTGAGCTACCAGGGACCTTAGAAGAAAAACTATGACAAATCTAGAAAGCGTATTAAAAAGCAGAGACATCATTTTGCCAACAAAGGTCTATATAGTCAAAGCTATGGTTTTCCAGTAGTCATGTATGGATGTGAGAGTTGGACCATAAAGAAAGCTGAATGCCGAAGAATTGATGCTTGTGAACTATGGTGTTGGAGAAGACTCCTGAGAGTCCCTTGAATGACAAGGAGATCAAACCAGTCGATCCTAAAGGAAATCAGTCCTGAATATTCATTGGAAGGACTGATACTGAAGTTGAAGCTCCAATATTTTGGCCACCTGATGCGAACAACCGACTGGCTGGAAAAGACCCTGATGTTGGGAAAGAATGAAGGCAAAAGGAGAAGGTGTTAGCAGAGGATGAAATGGTTAGATAGCATCATCAACTCAATGGACATGAATTTGAGCAAACACCGGGAGACAGTGAAGGACAGGGTAACCTGGTGTGTTTGCAGTCTACTGGGTAACAAACAGTCGGACACAATTTAGCGACTGAACAATGACAACAAGACAAAATGTGTCATTATTTAGAAAGACTGCAGCTTTGCACTACTGTTTTATTTAATCCAGGACAATGTACGATAAGTCAACTAGTAAATAACATATATGTGCCAGACATTTTCAGTTCAAGTGGGCTAAGCTCACTGGCTTGTCAAGATGTACTGACACAGTAAAAAAATAAAATAAAAAATAAAAACAAAACTAAAATCTTAATTTCTAACCAAAACAGAGAAACAAGGACTAAATTTACTCTCTAGTGTGAAAATAGAAAAAGAAAATATATTGAACAGTTTCAAGACATTGGCTATCAGGCAATGCAGGGCAGTGATCCCCAAAATGAGAAACAATTAAAGATAAGCCCTATTATTAGCCTTATGTTCCCCTTCCAGCCTTGAGAGTTTCCAACCCATGGTGCAGGAAGGGAGAACTGAGGCAGAGCACAACACACTCTGAGTTTAGATGGAGCTGAAAGTCTGAAAGACAAAGGCAACTAGAGTTAACAGAATACAGTACCAGAGAAGTACAAAGTGAGTACAGAGAGACAGAACACCAAGGATTACACCACATGTAAAAATTTGGATGGATTTCAAGGGAACTATGCTGAATTTTTAAAATGCCAATCTCCAAGGTTACATACTGTATGATTTCACTCATATAACATCTGGAAATGACAAAACAGTAATGGAGACAGATAAGTGGTTGGCAGAGGTTAGGGGATCTTTTTGGTGATGGAATAGTACTGTATCTCAATTGTGATGGTGATTATTCAGAGCTACACTTGATAAAGGGGCTTCCCCCGTGGCTCAGCAGTAAGAACCCACCTGCAATGCAGGAGCTGCAGGAGATGTGGGTTCAATCCCTGAGTCGGGAAGATCCCCTGGAGGAGGGCATGGCAACCCACTCCAGTATTCTTGCCTGGAGAATCCCACGGACAGAGGAGCCTGGCAGGCTACCGTCCACGTGGTTGCAAAGCATGAGAATAACTGAAGCAACTGAAAATGTATGCATACTTGATAAAATTGCAAAGAATCATATATGCAAATGAAAATATGCAAAACTGGTCAAACAGGAGTAAGATCTGTAGATTGTACTAATGTCAATTTCCTGGTTTTGATATTGTATTACAGTTATTTAAAATGTTACCATTGAGGGCAATTGGATAAAAGATACGTAGGACCTCTCTATACTAATTTTGGAAGTTCCTATGAAGCTATAATTACTTCAAAATTAAAAAAAAAAAACAAAAAAAACTTTTTACAATACACTCTTGACCAAAAAGAAAAGTTCAGTAAGTATAAAAAGAGCACCATACCACCTTACCTGCCTCCTGAGAAACCTATACGCAGGTCAAGAAGCAACAGAAATGGACATGGAACGACTGACTGGTTCCAAATTGGGAAAGGAGTACATCAAGGCTGTATATTGTCACCCTGCTTATTTAACTTAGATGCAGAGCACATCATGCGAAATGACAGGCTGGATGAAGCACATGCTGGAATCAAGATTGCGGGAGAAATATTAATAACCTCATATATGCAGATGACACCACTCTTACGGCAGAAAGTGAAGAGGAACTAAAAAGCTTCTTGATGAAGGTGAAAGAGGATTGTGAAAAAGCTGGTTTAAATTAAAACTCAACATTCAAAAACCAAAGACTAGGGATGGCATCCAGTCCCATCACTTCATGGCAAATAGATGGGGAAGCAGTGTAAACAGTGACAGACTTTATTTTCTTGGGCTCCAAAATCATTGCAGATGCTGACTGCAGCCATGAAATTAAAAGATGCTTGCTCCTTGGAAGGAAAGCTATGACAAACCTAGACAGCAGTATTAAAAAGCTATGGTTTTTCCAGTAGTACGGATGTGAGAGTTGGACTATAAAGATGGCTGAGCACCGAAGAATTGATGCTTCGGAACTGTGGTGTTGGAGAAGACTCTTGACCCTGGACTGCAAGGAGATCCAACCAGTCCATTCTAAAGGAGATCAGTCCTGGGTGTTCTTTGGAAGGAATGATGCTAATGCTGAAACTCCAGTACTTTAGCCACCTGATGCGAAGAGCTGACTCATTTGAAAAGACCCTGATGCTGGGAAAGATTGAAGGCAAGAGGAGAAGGGGACGACAAAGGATGAAATGGTTAGATGGCCATCACCGACTCAATGGACCTGAGTTTGGGTAAACTCCGGGAGTTGGTGATGGACAGGGAGGCCTGGCGTGCTGCAGTTCATGGGGTTGCAAAGAGTCAGACACAACTGAGCGACTGAACTGAACTGAATGACTCAGCTGGTACAGAATACCCCTGCAATGTGGGAGACCTGGGTTCGATCCCTGAGTTGGGAAGACCCCCTGGGGAAGGGAACAGCTACCCATTCCAGTATCCTGGCCTAGAGAAAACATGGACTGTATAGTCCATGAGGTTGCAAAGTTGGACAGCCTGATCCACTTTCACTTTCAGGGCTTCTGGCAATATAATGAATACTAAATTGAACAAAGATAAATTCTTTGGATTATATCTGGATTCTTTTCTGTGTGTGTGTGTGTGTGTGTCTATTATAGATTTTTGGTGTTTCATTACCATTACTGGTTTGATCTCCTTGCTGTCCGAGGGATCTCAAGAGTCTTCTCCAGCATCACAGTTCGAAGACATCAATCTTTGGCACTCTGCCTTCTTTACAGTCCAGCTCTCACAACTGTACGTGACCACTGGGAAGACCATAGCCTTGACTATACGGACCTTTTTCGGCAAAGTCTTGTCTCTGGTTTTCAACAACTTGTGTAGGTTTGTCACAGCTTTCCTGCCAAGAAGTAATCGTCTTCTGATTTCATGGCTGCAGTCACCATCCACAATGATTTTAGAGCCCAAGAGAGGAATCTGTCACTGCTTCCTCCTTTTCCCCTTCTATTTGCCATGAAGTGATGAGACCTGATGCCATGATCTTAGTTTTTTTAATACTGAGTTTTAAGCCAGTTTTTTCACTCTCTTTTTTCACCCTCATCAAGAGGCTCTTTAGTTCCTCTTTGCTTTCTGCCATTAGAGCACTAGAACATCTGACATTGTTGATGTTTCCCATCTTGATTGTAGCTTGTAACTCATCCAACCCAGCATTTCTCATGATGTGCTCAGTATTCAGGTTAAATAAACATGGTGACATCAGACAGCCCTGTCCTACTCCTTTCTTAATCCTGAACCAATCAGTTGTTCCACACAGGGTTCTACCTGCTGCTTCTCAGAAGACAGGTAAGATGGTCTGGTATTTTCATCTCTGTAAGAGCTTTCCACAGTTTGTTATAATCCACATAGCCAAAGGCTTTAGCATAGTCGATGAAACAGAGGAAGATTCTTTTTTCTGGAATTCCCTTGCTTTCTTTATGATCCATCGAATGTTGGCAATCTGATCTTTGGTTCTTCTGCCTTTTCTAAACCCAGCTTGTAAATCTGGAAGTTGGTGGTTCACATAATGCTGAAGCCTAGCATACAAGATTTTAAGCATGACCTTACTAGCATGGGAGACGAGCACAATTGTCCAACAGTTTGAACATTCTTTAATACTACCCTTCTTGGGAAATGGGATGAGGACTGCTCTTTTCCAGTCCTATGGCCACTGCTGGGTCTTCCAGATTTGCTGACATATTGAATGCCAACACTCTGATACCATCATCCTTTAGGGTTTTGAATAGCTCTACTGGAATTCCATTGCATCCACTAGCTTTATTGGCAGCAGTCCTTCGTAAGGCCCACAACGCTTCACACTCCAGAATGTCTGGCTCTGGATGACAGACCACACCATCATAGTTATCCGATTCGTTAAGATCTTTTTCGCACAGTTCTTCTATGTATTCTTTCCATCTCTTCTTGATCTCGTCTGCATCTACAAAGTCTCTACCGTTTCTCTCTTTCATTGTGTCCATCTTTGGGCAAAATGTCCCCTTGATACTTCCAATTTTCCTGAAGAGATCCCTAGTCTTTCCCCTTCTGTTGTTTTCTTCTATTTTTATGCACTATTCATTGAAAAAGGCCTTCTTGTCTTTCTTTGCTATTTCTTTGGATCTCTGAGTTTAGTTGGATGTACCTTTCCCTTTCTCCTCTGCTTTTTGCTTCTCTTCTTTCTTCAGCTATCTGTAAAGCCTCCTTAGATAACTGCTTTGCTGTCCTGTTTTTCTTTTTCTTTGGGATGGTTTTGTTCGCTGCCTCCTGTACAATATTACAGACCTCCATCCATAGTTCTTTAGGCACACTGTTTACTAGATCTGATCCCTGTATATTCATAGGAGATTTGATTTAAGTCATACCTGCCTGGCCTAGGGGTTTTCGCCACTTTCTTTAGTCTAAGCCTGAATTTTGCTTTGAGAAGCTGATAATCTCAGCCATCATACAAAAATATG
>NW_011494606.1:2924830-2938084 GCF_000754665.1 Bison bison bison
AAAATATGATAAAAGGCTATCAAATGCTATCTGTATAACTTTTGCGGTCCTTTTCCTCATTTGTAAAGCAGGGCTAAATGAGGCAATCTACATAAGGTGTTTAAGTCTACCCTGAACAAAATTTAAAATCCAACAAACGTAGCTATAATTCTAAATATATTATGGCTAGAGCATCTCCTGATGTACCTACCAGTTTACGTGTGTGCTAAGTCACTTCAGTCGTGTCTGATTCTTTGCGACTACATGGACTGTAGCCCACCAGGCTCCACTGTCCATGGGATTCTCCAGGCAAGAATACTGGATTGGGTTGCTATGCCCTCCTCCAGAGGATCCTTCTGACCCAGGGATGGAAACCACGTCTCTTATGTCTCCTGCATTGGCAGGTGGATTCTTTACCACTAGCACCACAAGTGAGGCTAGTGTGGCATGACTTATTCTCTGTGACCCCAAGCTGGCTCCCAGTGATTAGTGTCTTCTAAATATATACCAAAATAAACCAAAATATATAAAATATTATATACCAAAATATATATGTTCAATAATCTGAGACTTTGTTCAGGAATGACACTAAGATCATCAGTTTATTATTATTACCCGCAACATTTACTTCTTTTCCAACATTGTGTATCAGCAGCCAAAACACTCTTTTATAACAGGTGTTAAAAAAAAGTTTGTTGTATTCTTTTTAAAAATCAGGATTAATTCCTTATTTTTAATAAATCTGCCATGGTTACACAAGATGTTAACATTAGGAGAAAGCTGGGTGAAAGGTATACAGGAATTCTTTATACTATGCAATTCTCTATATTCTGTAATATATATACAGATATATAACTATTTCCAAATTAAAAATTTTTTTAATCAAGAAGATCTTTTCCTGCCTCTGGTTTTCTTAAAACGAAGTGAAAGTCACTCAGTCGTGTCTGACTCTTTGAGACCCCATGGACCATACAGTCCATGGAATTCTCCAGGCCAGAATCTTTTTGAGCTTTTTGAATCTGGGGTGGGTAGCCTTTCCCTTCTTCAGGGGATCTTCCCAACCCAGGGATCAAACCCAGGTCTCCCGTGCTGAGGCAGATTCTTTACCAGCTGAGCCACAAGGGAAGGTTTTCTTAAAACCACTCAAATATTACCAACCACTAGTAGGTGCAAATTCTTTAGCAGCATTTACAGCCTTATAATTAATCTGAAATAGGAGACATGAATTCCAGCAAATAGAAACTCTCATAATACCCCTAACTTATCTTGGGCCCCAAAGAGTTGGTATTCAGTAAACAATTTTTTTTTATTTTTTTTTTAGATATTTAAAATTTTATTTTTAGAAACAAGGGCTTAAAAAAAAAAAAAATCTCTCCCCAAAGCAATCATCCTTTCCCTAAAGCTCTAAAGTTCTGTACAATCAATTAAACCTTCTGATTCTTATTGCTCAAATCATTTATTTAGCAGCAGCCTCCAAGTCAAGCTCAAAAAGATTTTTGACTGTATGAGACAAATTAGTACTTAAACTATTAGCATGAAAATCTTTTAAAAGTATATTTTAAAATACTTTGTATCATGGCTGATTGGTTTTCGAATTAGGAAATAAGAGTTCAGGGAAATGATGAATTTCATTTATAACTATTCAAGCTCAAACTTTCACTGTTAAGCAACAAAGTCATGAAAATTCTGCTAAAACTGTACTTGCCAAAGAAATCCTAAAATACCTAAGGACAAAGTATCTTGCCCCTAAGTATCTCAAAATAGCTTTTGTACTTTGAAGAGTTTCTTTCAGGCATCAACTGTCTAATTTTCAAAAACTTGGCTTTCCTTTTTGGAATAGTACTACAGAATCAGTACTATAAACAGAAGTGCTATTGTCAAAGAATTGATCCAATAATAAAAAGAGCTAAGGCCACTTGTCTTATAGAAAATTACAGCCAAATGCTGCCAGACCCTGCTTTTCTTCCTTCTGGGCCAGTAGCCAGATACTAATCATTTTTAGACCCTTTCTAATTTTTAGTACACAATTTAGTACACAATACCACATCTGAACTAGACAGTATTTTAATGAATGTTCTCTATAATTTGTCTAATGTTTTGGCACACACACACACTTGATTTACAATACCTTGGAAGTACCTATAAAAAAGTGGTAACAGTAGTTGTCTCTGGGGCAACTGTTTGGGTCCTTGAATTTTGTAAGTTTTTTAAATAACTATTCAAGAAATTAATTTATCTATTAACAGAAAAAACTACTATAATAAAACATTAATTCTAGTTAAAATATTTTACCTTATAAATAATGCATGTGGTTTTCTTTTTAAAATTTTTTCATTTAATGGGTAACTTTAAAAAAAATTTTGCAATGCTCTTCAATTATAATCAAAGAAATACAAAGTCAGATCATTTTTGCTTATTAAATTTGGATTCAAAAAAATTTTTAATTTATTTATTTGGGGGCCACACTACACAGCATGAGGGATCTCGGTTCCCTGACCAGGGACTCAAATCATGCCCTCTACAGTGGACACCTGGAGTCCTAACCACTAGACTGCCAGGGAATTCCCTAGAAAAGGTTTGTAAGAGTAATACTGATACTGGTATGTAAATTGGGATAACCTTTCTAGATAATAATATGGCAATGTTTAATTTTTTTAAGGTCTTAGCTTTTGACTAAACATTTTTATTCTTATCCTAAGAAAATAATCAAGTATGGAGAAACATTTCTGCACAAAGATTTTCTTCAGTGTTCTCCGAAGAGGAAAAAAATATTCAATAATTGGGAATGGTTAAATCATTACACATTCATTCAACAGAATTTTATGCTGCTATTAAAAATTCAGTTTTGAAGCAATTTTAACAAAGTAGGAAAATTTTATTATATAAATTCATGATAGGAGGATAAACAGTATACAAATGAGTCAATATATTCATGGAATGAGGAAGACTGTGTACCATTATGTTAGTTAAGCTTATATTTGAGCTGAAGCATTAGATTTTGTGTTTTGCATTTCTCCAAGTATTTAAAATGAGTCCCTAGAAACCTATAAAATTAGGCGGGGAAAAACAAGCTATACACACACACATTCTTAAGTTTATAATACTGCAAAACTGATGTGATATTTAAACAGATGAAATAAAACTTTCTAATTAATAACATTTATGAAAGCTGATGAGAACCTAACTCAAATTACTAAGTATCATTAAGATCACTCCTACTATACAATAAGCACTACCAGCTAGGTTATTTTTTAATCAATAAAAAAGAAGACTCTGGACTATTATATAGTACAACATGAACAAAAATCAAATTCTATCAAACAAGGTTAACAATGTAATTATGAGTTAAATTGTAATAATACTTATTTTATTACAAATAAGAATATCCCTGGAAGAAAAAACTGATTAAACATATAACATCTAAATTAATAAATAAAACCAAACTTTCCCTTTAAAAGAACTGAATCTGCTAGTGGGAAGAAACAGTAATTATTAATGGATGGGTTAACTGTAATTTCTCAGACATTAATCTGTATAGTTTCAAATGGAGATTGAGTTTACCTCGAAAGATTATTTCCACTACTCCACCACTACTGCCCCCAAGAAAATAAAAAATCTCATAAGCTCACCTTTCTGCTTAGCACTCTTCAGTAGGATACCACTGCTTTAAGTTCAAATTCCTTATATTAGTTATAAGATCCTCCATGATATGGTCCCTGCTTTCACTCCCGACTCCTTCCTTCTCTCTTGCTTCCCAGGCTCTGGCCCAGTGGTTTGCAAAGTGTGATCCTGGAACCACAACATCTCCACTACCTGTGAACATGTAAGAACTCCAAATTCCTGAGCCGCACTCCTTCCAGGAGATTCATACTCACACTACAGCTTGAAAAACATGCTTTAACCCTCCTGAATTGTCTGCAGATTCCCAAATCTATCCTGCTCTCCCTCTGCAAATGCAGCTCCCCACCTACAGTGCTTTTACCCCATTCCCTGCTGAGTATCTCATCCACCTTGTTTCCTACTCATCTTTCAAGTCTTAGCTAAGAAATCACTTCAAAAGAGAACTGAAAGCTTCCCCAAAATTAGAAAAATATTTCTCATGATCTCTTTTATTACCATAGGGGCTCTCATTTGCATTCTTCACCAACTAAAGCCATTTCTAAAATTACTCCCTGGTAGCTTAGATGGTAAAGAACCTGCCTGCAATGTGGGAGACTTGGGTTCAATCCCTGGGTCAAGTAGATCCCCTGGAGAAGGGAATGGCTACCTACTCCAGTATTCTTGCCTGGAGAATTCCATGGACAGAGGAGCCTGGCGGGCTACAGTCCTTGGGTCTCAAAGAGTTGGACACGACTGAGCGACTAAGCACGCACACAATCAAAGAAAGCCTTTACTTGACATATCCCAAAACATAACTTATGCATTCATATAAATGATTTCAAACTGTATAGAATAGTAAAAAATATATATATAGGCACACACACACACATATATATATAATATATACACACATATATATAAAATACATATAGTAGAACCAAATTGTTGAAAAGAAATGACATTTTAATGTTGAGAAAATAAAAAACTGTCAACCAGTTCTGAAACTCACACCTTAAAATTAACTATTTTAAATTTTCTCTTTTCTGGATATATTTCACCCATCTTCTGGAAAAGGGGCAGCAACTAATAAACAATATGGTTTTTAAAAAAGTTAACTGAAAGGAAAGAGAAATGTGTAGAATCTGGACAAAGTTAAGTGCTACATGTTTTATGTCAGATGTAAGAACAAAAATATGGACCAGAAGCTGTTCTCCAACATTTTTTAATAAGTTTGAGATCATCTTACAGTACATGATTAGTCAATAATTTATCTTCAATCATGTAATGATCATCTAGTATGTGCTAGATGCTTCTGCCTGCAAGTAGGAGACCTGGGTTCAATCCTTGGATCAGGAAGTTCCTCTGGAGAAAGGAATGGCAACCCACTCCAGTATTCTTACCTGGAGAATCCCAAGGACAGAAGAATCTGCAGGCTACTGTCCATGGGGCTGTAAAGAGTCAGACACGACTGAGCAACTAACACACTTTCACTTTTCAGCATGTGCTAAGGACCACACGGAATTAAGAATTTTATGTGAAGATGTATCTATCTTTCTATATATGGGCTCCCTGGTGGCTCAGTGGTAAAGAATCTGCCTGTCAATGCAGGAGATGTGGGTTCAAGCCCTGGGTCAGGAAGATCCCCTGAAGAAGGAAATAGCAACCCACTCCAGTATTCTTGCCTGGGAAATCCCATGGACAGAGGAGACTGGTGGGCTAGAGTCCATGGGTTGCAAAAGAGTTGGACACAGCTTAGTGACTAAATAACAACAGCACTATACACACACACACACACACACACACACACACACACACAGAAAGGTTAACTATTTTAGATAAGAAATGAATCTTTATGTCCACAAAAAGATAGGTACAAAATTGTTCTTAGAAGCCTTGTTCCTAGAAGTTAAAACCTGAAAATAGCCCAAATGTCTATAAACAGTACAACAACAACATATATGTACATATACATATATATTCATACAATAGAATGCTACACAGCAATGAAAAAGAATGAAGTCCTGCTAACTTAAAAAATGATTTGGTTCCATTTATACGAAGTTTGCTGCTGTTGCTGCTAAGTCACTTCAGTCAAGAAAAGCAAAACTAATCTATTGTGATAGAAGTCAGAATAGTGGTTACCTTTGGGAAGTACTGACTAGGAGGAATAAGAAAAATTGCTAAGGTCATAGAAGTATTCTATACTTGTTGTTGGTGATTACACAATGACATATGTAGACGTTCTTATATCATGATTTATATACTGTATACAATTTAAGTATTAGGAAAAAAAAATTTTTAATGGAAAAGAAAGTTCCTCTCGCTCCATGCCAGCCAGCAAGAAAGAGGGAGGTTAGATCAAACAATCTTACTGCTTTAAAGTTTGATTGTTGTATTCATTTAACAAATATGTGAGCAGCTACTTTGTAACAGGTAACATTCTGGGTGCTGGGGATAAAATGGGTAAAAATCCCTGCCCTCATGGATCTTATGTTATAGTAGGGGATATATAGTAGAAAGATAATAAAAACACAAAGTATGTGGGACTGCTGCTGCTACTGCTAAGTCACTTCAGTCGTGTCCAACTCTGTGCGACCCCATGGACTGCAGCCCACCAGGCTCCTCTGTCCATGGGATTTTCCAGGCAAGAGTACTGGAATGGGTGGCCATTGCCTTCTCCATGTGGGACTCCAGGAAAGCATAAAAAAAGACACAAAGCAAGGAAGAGGGATAGAAGGGTATGCATGGGAGGGATGCTGTAATTTTAACAAGGCAGACTTTTACAGAAGGGGTGATACCTTAATTCAGACCTGAAGGAAGGAAGGGAGGGAGACATACAGATATCTGGAAGAATATGTTCCAGGCCTTCCGAAACAACAAGGAGGCCACTGCAGCTGAAGGGATGTGAACATGGGTTACACTAATAAAAAAAAAAATTACACACACACACACGGCCATATATTCTTTTCCTTAGTCTTTCCCTCCAACTCTTCATTTAAACACTAACTTAAACCAAATCTTTTCTACATAGAAACTTCTACAACCACTAGCGCAGTCCACATTTACCTTCTTCTGAGCTTCTGGAGTTGCATCTTTATATACTGCATTGCAGTTAAATACTTACTGCCTCCCACTCCCAATAAACTAAGCCTCTTCAAGGCATTGACTAGATTTTATGCTTTTCTGTATCCCTATTAGTTACATGGTTGGCATGTAAACAGTTACTGGTTATTAGGCTGCTGCTAATAACTTGATCAGGGAGATCAGTAAGCTATGAATATATTTTTGAAAAGAAAAAAGAGGAAGGAAAGAAACCAAGTCTAGGGAACTATGTGAGTGAAGAGGCAATGAGATGTCTCCATGTGTCATGATCCAAAGTCAGGATTTTCTCTGAGCCATGTCCTTAAGACTCTGAGATCCTTATCATCATTTTTCTGAAAGCCACTCTAGGCTTTTTTCCTTGGCCTTGGGAGTGGGAGGGTGGGGCGAGAATCAGGCACTTGTTTTTCTTTCAAATAATAGTTTTACAACACCAATGGTCATAACAAGCTTAATAACAACAACAAATCTTAACCAAGTACAAAGCTGTGTGATCTTGAATAAGTCATTTAACTATTCTCCTGTATGTCAGTTTCCTCACATGTTAACTCTAGGAGCTGGATTAAGTGGTCTCTAAACTCCAATCAATTTCAAATGTTCTACTTCAGCTTTTTTTCCAAAAAGCTGAATGGATAAACCTTATAATCTACTTCTTAAATTTATAAAATGAGTAAAATATCTATTAATAGTTATAAATACACTAAGAATTCATATACAGAAGGCAATGTAGTATTTTTTTTTTTAGTTTAAAGGACAATTACTTTACAAAGTTTTGTTGTTTTCTGCCAAGTATCAACATGAATCAATGTAGTATTTCTAAAAAGCACAGAATCTGGATTTAGACAGACCTGGAGCTAGTTATAGCCTGCTTCTTAACTTCTTGAGAAAATTAAATTTTTAGGATTTGTTTTGAGAATGAAAGGTAATGTATGTAAAGTGAAAGTGTGAAAGTGTTCATCGCTCAGTTATGTCTGACTCTGTGCAACCCCATGGACTGCAGCCTGCCAGACAGACTTCTATGTCCATGGGATTCTCCAGGCAAGAATACTGGAGTGGGTTGCCATGCCCTCCTTCAAGGGATTGAACCCTGGTCTTCAGCATTGCAGGCAGATTGTTTACTGTTTGAGCTACCCAGGAAGCCCAATGTATATAAAGAAACTATTAAACCAACATAAAAACCCATATACATCAGCAACAATCATTTCCTGTACAGAAAGCAGAAATGGTAAAATATCCACCAAATCACTGATGTACAAGATCTGAAATACTGAAATCAGTTCACAACTCTCCTAGCAATTGCCTTCTCCCCTAGCAATTTTAGATATTGTGATTAGTGTTCGCCTCAAAATTCTGCATGACTTTTCTGCAAGTTTAACAGTTAACACCTAACTCCTACAGTGCTGGTAACCTCTCTTCTTAAATATGAGGGTAAGTACTATAGACCTAATATTAGTTTGCAGTCATAGGGGCAAGAGAACAAGATAATTTAGAAAGCCCAACGTTTTAGAAAAATAGGGCAATACTGAGATCTGCAATTAATTCAGACATTCAGAGTTCAAATCTGTGATGGGAGCCAATTGTGTAAAATAAGCAATAGATATTCAATAAATAACGAGACAAATGTGTGTGTGCGTGCATGCATGCATGCTCAATCGTGTCCAACTCTTTGTGACCCCATGAACTATAGCCCACCAGGCTCCTCTGTCCATGGAATTTTCCAGGCAAAAATACTGGAACAGGTTGCCATTTCCTACTCTAGGGGATCTTTCTGATCCAGGGATTGAACCCACGTTTCTTGTGTCTTCTGTATTGGCAGGTGGATTCTTTACCACTGTGCTACCTGGGAAGCCCCAGTAAGACAAATATACACCTGCTTTTGAGTCCTGGAAGAGAGACACGTACGTAATTACAGCATACTAATAAACAAAGGGAAAGAATGAACAAAACATAGTAAATAACTCAGTGGGGCTGGAAGAGAGAGGACCAGAGCACACAGAAGAGTCAAAAAGTAGGTAGCACTTAAGTTATATCTTGAAAAATCGGTAGACTGTCAGCAAGATAGGAGAAGGAAAGGCATTCTGAGTAGGAGGGAGAATATATAAGAAGGTTCTGAGTTAGGAAACGGTATGGCTCTTTCAGTAAACTGATGGTATTAATACAGTTGGAGCTTGAGATGTATGATGGTAGAAATACAGGAGATGAGCCAGATGATGAAGAGCCTTGTAACCATAGAACTAAATACTGTAGTTAAGGGAGAAGTATGTTTTAAGAAAAAAACACTGAACATATTTGCATTTTAGAAAAATTACCTTGGCAGTAGTGTAAAGGGGGTCACTAGAGACCTCATTCTATGCACAGAATTAAATAAGGACATTACATTATCATAGAGATACTCCATTACAGAACCAGGGATCAGAAAGAAAAATAATAGATAAAATTTAGCTTTAACAGATAAAGCTAAATTATCAAAAGAAAGTCATTTACCTTCATGAATGTATATTCTTGAATTAAATAGTTCCTATATATCTTAAAAAAGAAGAGGTCTAAAATTAGGTATGATAAATAAAAATTACATGGAACTAGTTGTACCCTGGGAACTAGCGACTCTTATAGCATCTATCGGTTTTTGTACATGTAATATTGTAGATCTGCAATATAAAAACCATGGAATATAAACCCTGGCATTAGAGTTTATATTGATTACTGACAGGGACTGCTCTTTCTTTCATTTTATATGTATGGAAACTGAGGCCCTGAAAGACTAAGGAATTATCCAAGATCATATGGTTAGTAGCACAGTTTGAGACCAGAATTTCATGTCTTATGATTTTCTTTCTAGAAACTGGCTTGCTGCTGCTGCTGCTGCTGCTAAGTCGCTTCAGTCGTGTCCGACTCTGTGCGACCCCAGAGACGGCAGCCCACCAGGCTCCCTCATCCCTGGGATTCTCCAGGCAAGAATACTTGAGTGGGTTGCCATTTCCTTCTCCAATGCATAAAAGTGAAAAGTGGAAGTGAAGTCGCCCAGTCATGTCCGACTCTTAGTGACCCCACGGACTGCAGCCTACCAGGCTCCTCCGTCCATGGGATTTGCCAGGCAAGAGTACTGGAGTGGGGTGCCATTGCCTTCTCCGAGAAACTGGTTTAGTATGTCTCATTTATGACTTAAGAATTTTGAATGATGATCCAAAAGACATTCTGGTATTATCATTTTTTAGCAGTGTAATAATGTATTACAAAACTATTTTTATGCTTCATATCCCTCACAAGAAAACATATCTATTAGATGTTCATATGTCTGACCAAAAAAAAAAAATCCCATCCTGAAACCTGTGCCAAAATAAAAGACCTGCTGCCCCACCACAGCAGGAGGGGGCACCACAAAAATACAACTTTTTCTTCTCGAGAGTCTAAAAAAAGACTTTTAAGAAGTTTTTTTAGAAAGAAAAGAAATTTAAAATAAAGGCCAAAGATTAATTTATCTTCATACAATTAAAGATCCAACATCTTTAACATGTTTTAACATTTTATTTGGGCTTTAGTCTTTTTTCTTATTCTGTTGTGTTCCCCTCCCCATCCCATTCCTATAATTTTAGATAACTGAAATACATTTTTCCTTCACTAGTACACACAGAAGTGGCAACACTGACAAAAAGCCTGTGCGACATTTCACAAATCTGCACGGTGACCAAAATGTTTTAATTTCCAGACTTCTCTAATTAACACCTAAGTAATGTCTGCTCATTGAAATAAATTCAAATAGTATAAAAGCACATAATTCCAGTAAAGAATCCGCCTGCAATTTAGGAGACCTGGGTTTGATCTCTGGGTTGGGAAGATTCCCTGGAGGAGGGCATGGCAACCCACCCACTCTAGTATTCTTGCCTGGAGAATCCCATGGATGGAGGAGCCTGGTGGACTATGGTCCATGGTGTCCCAAAGAGTCGGACAAGACTGAGTGACTAAGTACAGCACAGCACAGCACATATAATTAATAACTCCTTTCCATGTCTTTGCAACTCTCTCCTAAAGAATTCCCCAAACACTTTTAAGTTTGATGTTTATCCTTACAGATTGTATGCTTATATAACAGAGGATGCTAATAGCAGTTATATTATCGGGGGTTAATGTTTTTTAAGTGAGCTGAACCCCAAAACTATCCTATTTCTCTCTTATCAGCATCTCAATTATTTTATGTATTTGTTGTCTCTTTCTCTTGATACAGGTTTATGAGAGCTGTAAATCACTGTACATGGAGGTACACACCACACTGTGACACCTAGCAGATAATCAAATACTTGTTGATCAGTATGTTTACTTAGAAATTAGGAAAGCAGCCTTTTTAAAAAGTTACTGAAATCCACTTAATTTATCATTGGCTTTCAAAAATAATGGGGAAACAAAGGTCTGCTTAGGGTTTTTTTGGTTGTGATTCCTATCAAGCATCTGCTCAACTGATCAGTTTTGATAGTTACAAAAGTCAAACAGGTATTTTGATTTAATTTACAACCAAAACAAAAACTAAACTAAAACAAAACCCCAAAACACTTAAACTTTTCAGAGTTATATATTGCTATATAGAATTCCCTGTTTTTTTTCCTTTAATTTTTAAATTTATCTATTTATGGCTGCACTGGGTCTTCACTGCTGTACATGTGCTTTCTCTAGTCACGGTGAGAAGGGGCTAGTCTTCACTGTGGTGCGAGGGCTTCCCATCGCATTGGCTTCTCTTGTTGCACAGCACAGGCTCTAGGAGAGTGGTCTCAGCAGTTGTGGCCCATGGGCTTGGTTGCAGGTCTTCCGGGATAGAACCTATGTCCCTTGCATTGGCAGGTGGCTTCTTAACCACTGGACCACCAGGGAAGCTGCCTTGTTTTTTAAAATGATTATAAAAGTCAAGAATTAAATATATTATCACTAATGTTTCTGGTTCTAAGATCAAAAGAAATATCATTAAAAGAAAACTGCCACTCAAAAAAAAAAAGATTAAAGCAGGCAAAATTTTCTGCCTTGCCATACTCAAATCTGTCTGTTTATCCCAAATTACAGAATTACTATAAGTACAGGTTCCATCAAATCAAGCCACATCAGACTTGATTTACAGGCCTCTATGATAAAGGAGCTATCTAACCAGGGGAACTGTCAAGCTAAAGCAGACTTTCTGACTTAAACATTTAAAGAAAAAAAAAGAACATATGCATGTATACAGGTCATTTTATTTGAATTCCATCTAAGTTTGGGCTAGTTACCAAGGACTCTGCATATGAGTCAAGACTAACTGTATACAATAAAACTGTTAAGCAGGATTCTTTAAAAAGTGTTCTGTTAGCCATCCTTACAGGTCTCAAACCTGTTTGCAAAGCTCTAGCTTTGGAACTTCGAATTTCAATGCGTTACTTGGAGGCTGAACTTGAACCGATTCCTCTACACAAATGCTTTTCAAACGACAGAGAGAAGCCAGAACACACTTTCCAGCATACCTGGCTGCCTAACACTCGGGCAGGACTTCAGGACAGACCTAATAATGCAGGATCAGCAAAGTGGACCCTAACCTAGGAAAGGAAGCCAAAACCGCACAGCCTTCTCTATCCTCAGTGGCTTCCACGCTCACCCGGAGGACATTCGCCGCCTTAAGAACCTACAAGTCTACATGCCCACTTGAGGTGTTGTCTGCCACTCTGGTTCCCAGAGGAGAGAAATCAGCACGCCCCCACAGGGATCCCGGGGCAGAGAGAAGAAAACTGCAGAACAATCCCACTGTTTCTCCAACTAGGCAACAACACGAATCAATCCTTCAACTAAGCATTGAGTAAATCTCATCTAGAAAGAGATCTGTTCCAGGATGCTGACCAGCCACAGACTGTGAACTCGAGATGTCACCAGAGTTCCCTTCCCGCCACGAGCCGATCCAGCGCCTGCAGAGCCGCGCCCTCCCTTCGAGATCTCCCGGGGACCCGCTAACTCGCCCTGTCGCCCCCGAAAAAACTGGGGACCATGCCAAGTTACCGCCCCCCTCTGGGCAAACTAGAAACCCCAATAAAGACGCTGGTCTCCGCCGTAAACCCTTCCGCCCCCAGCAGCCCACCAAGGCGGTCCCGGCCCCTGCAGGACGCAGATACACCGCCCTCCCGCCCGAAGACCCCGATAAACAGACAGAACCCCAATACACTGCTTCTTTATCCCAGGAATGTGAGAAAAGAAGCCCACTCCTGCTCAAAGTACCCCCAAGACCCCGTACATCTGCCCCTTCAGAGACCTAGGACCTTGCTAAAACTGAATCCTCTGTCCCTAAAAGAGCCTGAGACCGCGATAAAAGGACCCCTTGTCCCGGAACCCCGCTATACCACCTCAAGGATCCTGGTAAATCTCCTTCGACCCCAAAGACCCGGGACCCAAACCGCTGCCACCCAGCCGAACCCCAAGCCGGAAGAGAGCCCAGACCCCCAATAAACCGCCTCCTAACACGGAGAAGCCCTGGCACCCGCTTCACCGTCCTTGGGCGTCCGCACCCGGATCCCACCCCACCGCGTCCTCGCCCTCCTCACTCCGAACCCCGCCAAGCCTCGCGCACACCAGGCA
>NW_011494606.1:2938184-2953506 GCF_000754665.1 Bison bison bison
TCAGGAGCCCGCCTGCCCCGGTTGCTCCGTGTCCCCGCTCCCCGACCGCTCCTCAGCGGAGACGCGCTCCGGGCTTCCTCACCTGGGCAGCGTCGTAGGGCAAGCGGACCGGGGAACCCTGAGGAAGAGAAGGAGGCGGCAGAGAAGGGGCGGCCCAGGCCTGCGTCTGCCGCAGCTCCAACCCCTCCGCGAGGAAGCGCTTGTGTGAGGAGATCCCTCCCGCTCCGCGCGCAGCTTGGAGACAGAGCCACAGCCGTACCCGCCGCTCTTCCCGCGAGATCCCAGCCACAGAGTGGGGCGGGGCCACGACGAGGGGCGGATGCAGTGAATCGAGTGACAACTCTGAGAGCCTGTTGGCGGCAGCGTGGGAGGCGGGACTTAGAGCCTAATACTACCAATCGCAAAAATAGGAAAGGTGATTCTCCCACCGCTTCTTCTCTCCCCCGCCCCGCATCAATAAACTAGGGGCAAGATCAGTGACATTTAAGTAGTCAGGGGCAGAGCTTGGGAAGGAATCTTGGATGGAGAATCTTGGCTTCTGTCTAGTCCTAGTCAGGCTCCGTAGATCTATCTGGTTAGGGAAGAAGGTGGTTTTCACACTGCCGTGAGCTGAAGCGCTATTACCCTTGGTTACAGCGCGGCCTGAAGTGCTTAAGAGGCACACTTCTTCCTGGTTGAAGGCGCACCCTCCTCGGGTTACCCAGGTCTAAACCTGTTTTTCCCCCTCTCTGGGCCTCTCCTCCCTTTCCACCTCTAACAGGGCGCCATTGTTGAGATGCCCGTGTTTTCTCAACCCCTGCTCGGGTCGTCTGGTCTTACAAAAGACTCCCTTCCGACTGGTGTTTATTTATACTGAAAGCCTTCTAGAAGAGTAAAAAGTAAATCTCACTGAGTCATCGTTATAACAAATTCCAAAATTACATGAAAAGTTGTATCTCTGTGGACACCAGTGTCTGGCACACTCAGGGCACTGAATAAATGTAGAAAGAAAGACTGAAGAATATGATATTTAAATACAGTCTTCTCTCAATATCCTGAGGTGTTTGTTCCAGGATATTTGCAGCTACTAAAATAGTGGACGCTCAAGTCCTTTGTGTAAAAATGACTGTAGTATTTGCATATAACCTATAGCCTATATACTTTAAATTGTCTCTAGATTACTTATAATACCTGCTGCTGCTGCTAAGTCGCTTAGTCGGGGGCCAACTCTGTGTGAGCCTATAGACGGCAGCCCACCAGGCTCCCCTGTCCCTGGGATTCTCCAGGCAAGAACACTGGAGTGGGTTGCCATTTCCTTCTCCAATGCATGAAAATGAAAAGTGAAAGTGAAGTTGCTCAGTGGTGTCCGAATGTAAATACTATGTAAATAGTTGCTGCTGCAACTTTTTAGAACTTTTCTGGAATTTTTTCCCTGAATATCATGATTGATTGAATCCACAGATTCGGTGACCAACTATGTAAGAAATCTTAGACCTGCTCCAGAAAATTCAGGCTTTCCTAGCCTTTCCTCCATAGTGACAGCCAATTTCTTCACCCTTAAGTCCAGTCTCTTGATTAGGACGTCTGTCCTATAGTCTGCATTCATTCCCTTTACCACAAGTCCTTTCACTTGATCAAGGTTAATCCCTGCACCTGTGCCCCGGATGGCCGCCATTCCCAGATTTTAATTAATCAAACTATCCTTTCCCTGATATCACTGTTCCCCTCTAATCTAGCTCTTTTTTCCCACAGACACATTTGTTCCATCCTTTGCACAGAACAAAACAACCCAACATCCTCTGCCTTTTCAGATAACTCTTTAAATTGACTTTGTTGTCTTTACTTTTCATCTCTTATTTTCCCTACTGCAATGCTGTTTACACCCACACAATGGGCTGATCTTTCAGTAGTCACAAAGGACCTCATTTCTCTTTCTATTTTGGGGCATCTTTCCCAATGACCACTCTGCAGCCTTTTGACAATGCCAGCCATCTCCTCCTTGGTTTCTTGCCTAACTACTTTCTCCAGATTCTTTAGCTACTCTTCTGTTTGTTTGTTTGTTTTTTGGATACTCTTTCCTCGTTTAAAAACTGTTGCATATTGGCATCTGCTTATAGCTATATACCTTGTACATGAAAAGAAAAATGACTTCCACACACAGTTCCACACTTTGAGTGTCAATGAGTGGTTCAGAAACAAGCTGTTAGAAGAATCCAGAGGAGGAAACATGACTGTGAGGCTGGGTGTTTAAATAGTAGTTGGCCTATACAAATGCAGAGCAGAAGCAAAGGTTTTTCAGAGAAAATAGAGTGAACCTGAGCACAGAGGAGAGGATGTAGGCCAAGCCTGGATCTGAGTGGACCAGACTGGCCCACGGAGGATTCCTGCAGAAGAGTAGTGGAAGGTAAGTTTAGGGAAGAACCAATAGTAAAAGGCCTTGAAAAACCAGGCCAAGCTAATTCAACTTGATTCTGTATCAAATGAGATACCAGAGCCAACCCTAGCAGTTGTAGGGCTTACAAAAGTCTACACAAGGGGGCTCACATATCAAATGTCTAAATAGTATGAAAAGTTATAAAACAAGCTAACAAACTATAAATTTAACATATATATGCCTAGTTGCTCAGTTGTGTCTGACTCTTTGCAACCCCATTGACTTTAGCTTGCCAGCTTTCCTTGTCCTTGGGATTTTCCAGGCAGGAATACTGGAGTGGGTTGCCATTTCCTACTCCAGATATGTACGTTTTGTGTGTGTGTGTGTGTGTGTGTGTGTGTGCATATATATATATATATATATATATGTATCAGTTCAGTTCAGTTGTTCAGTCACTCAGTCGTGTCCGACTCTTTGCAACCCCATGGACTGCAGCACACCAGGCTTCCCTGCTGCTGCTGCTGCTGCTGCTAAGTTGCTTCAGTCGTGTCCGACTCTGTGCGACCCCATAGACGGCAGCCCACCAGGCTCTGCCGTCCCTGGGATTCTCCAGGCAAGAACACTGGAGTGGGTTGCCATTGCCTTCTCCATTGTGAGAAAGTGAAAAGTGAAAGTGAAGTCACTCAGTCGCGTCCGACTCGTAGCGATCCCATGGACTGCAGCCTACCAGGCTCCTCCATCCATGGGATTTTCCAGGCAAGAGGACTGAAGTGGCGTGCCATTGCCTTCTCTGCCAGGTTTCCCTATCCATCACCAACTCCTGGAGCTTACTCAAATTCATGTCCATCAAGTCAGTGATGCCATCCAACCATCTCATCCTCTGTCGTCCCCTTCTCCTCCCGCTTTCAGTCTTTCCCAGCATCAGGGTCTTTTCCAGTGAGTGAGTTCTTCACATCAGGTGGCCAAAGTATTGGCATTTCAGCTTCAGCATCAGTCCTTCCAATGAATATTCAGAAGTGATTTTCCTTTAGGATTGACTAGTTGGATCTCCTTGCAGTCCAAGGGACTCTCAGGAGTCTTCTCCAACACCACAATTCAAAAGCATCAATTCTTCAGCGTTCAGCTTTCTCTGTGATCCACCTCTCACACCCATACATGAGTACTGGAAAAACCATAGCCTTGACTAGACGGATCTTTGTTGGCAAAGTAATGTCTCTGCTTTTTAATATGCTATCTAGGCTGGTCATAGCTTTTCTTCCAAGGAGCAAGCATATTTTAATTTCATGGCTGCAATCACCATCTGCAGTGATTTTGGAACCCAAAAAAGGTCTCTCACTGTTTCCCTGTCTATTTTCCATGAAGTGATGGGACTGGATGCCATGATCTTAGTTTTCTGAATGTTGAGTTTTAAGCCAAAATTTTCACTCTCCTCTTACATTTTCATCAAGAGGCCCTTTAGTTCTTCTTTGCTTTCTGCCATAAGGGTGGTGTCATCTGTGTATCTGAGGTTATTGATAGTTCTCCCAGCAATCTTGATTCCACCTTGTGCTTCATCCAGCCCGGCATTTCGCATAATGTTCTCTGCATATAAGTTAAATAAGCAGGGTGACAATATACACTTGTGTCCTCTGTAGTGAAACTTCAGAGTCTTAACCCCTGGACCACCAGGGAAGTCCTATATATATCTTCCTTTGCCTAGACAAACTTAGCTAACAACTTGGAAGACCATGTCCAAACTTAGGATTCTGGGACTTCTTCTTGGAAAAGAGAGCTGGTCCTCACATAGAGTGGTCTTACCCTCTTTGCCTCCCACAGTTCAGCTGCACGCTGCAAAGTAACCCCACTCCACGGGTACCCCAGCCTACATGTCCATGCTCCATTCCCACTTTTCCCTCTATAAAATTGTAATCTCTTAGCCATTCCACACATTGGAGAAGGAAATGGCAACCCACTCCAGTGTTCTTGCCTGGAGAATCCCAGGGACGGGGGAGCCTGGTGGGCTGCCATCTATGGGGTCGCACAGAGTCGGACATGACTGAAGCGACTTAGCAGCAGCAGCAGCAGCAGCCATTCCATGAGTCCAGGAGTTTATACTTCAGATCTAGGGGAGGAAGCTCATAAAAGCCCTGGAAGCAGGCTCAGGACCATTGGGGCAGAGAATTTTGCCTTCCAGTTACCTGGAACGAGGTCTAAAGGGGTGAAGTCAGCTGCAGCTGGCTTTGGTTTGAGGGACTCCTGTGTAGGAATACAGCTGGAGAAGGACCAGAGCAGGGCCCCTTAAAAGGAAGCCCCTCCCACCTGCATCTAAGGTGATCGCGGATAGCAGCAGAGCCCCTGCATGTCTTTCGTCGGGCAATGACATATATCGTATATCTGTTTCTTGAAATATAAATCTGTTTATTTTCTATTTCCCACCTCCTCTTGCATTGGTATCTTTCTTAAACGTTGTAATTTTAAAATTAAAATCCAGTTGTGCTGGATCTTCGTTGTTGCATGCAGGCTTTTCTCTAGCTGCAGCGAGTAGGGGCCACTCTCCAGTTGTGGTGCCTGGGTTTTTCATTGCAGTGGCCTCTCTCATTGCAGAGCACAGACTCTAGGGCCCATGGGCTCAGTATTCGTGGTTCCCGGGCTCTAGAGCACAAGTTCAATAGTTGTGGCGTGTAGGCTTTGTTGCTCTGCAGCATGTGGGATCTTGTTGGATGTGAGTGATTCACTTCCAGCAAAGAGAACATGGCAGAATTATTGACAATGTATGATTTCCTAGGTTAGGTCATAAGAGACATTGCAACTTCTTACTTAGTCTGTCTCTTGGATCACTCACTCTAGAGGAAACCTCTGGAGGAAGTCAGCTACCACGCCATAAGGTTTCAATCAGGGATCGAACCTGTGTCTCCTGCATTGGCAAGTGGATTCTTTACCACTGAGTTGCCATGGAAGCCCTTGCACTGGTATCTTAATGGCAGGAATGTACTGGAAAGAAAACTCTATTCTTGACTCCACTCTCTCCTTTTGTGGCATCTTCTTTCCAGTGCCTTGTTTCACAAAGTGTACTATTCTATAACTCCCTTATTTATCAGTGTATCAGAAACCTAGATGTCTCTAAATGTGAGAAAAGAGAAAAGCTGTGAAGCACTCTTAGCCTAGATTGGAGCTTGGAATACTCACATTTGACTTCTAAATTAAAATGCTTTGGAAATAGAAGCTCCTGAAGAGGCCCAGTGTGTAGGGTACACAGGCAGGCTGAGTACCAAAAAGGCAGTAAGCCACCACAGACAGGGGCACCCCTCTCACCATCTGTCTTTGTGGCATGATGCTTTGCTCTGTGGCCTCAGAGTCATGCCCTATCCTCGCAACCTCTCCATCTGGTACCAAGTGCTGTACCAGCACATTGTGTGTTAAGAACTGCCAGGGAGCCAGAACCACCATGGTTTCTGTTTTCAAGATCCAAGGCTTGAATTCTGCCCACGGATCCTGTATATCTCTTGGCGGTGCTGCGGATGATTTCAGCAGAAGGCTCTGGCACTTCTTAATCCCAGGACCAATGTCTACTCATAACCTCACTCTTGCTCCCTCATCTGTGGCTGGTCTTCGCCAACCAGCAGCAGGACAGAACCAGCTAATTTCTTACTCAGGTCTTACCATCTGCTGCGTGTGTCCAACCCATTAGTCCAGGTGAGTGCAATCCAACACTTCTATTTCTTTCTGTCCCTTCCATCCTTACTGCCGTCCCCCTCTCTGAGCATGCACTGGGAAAGCTTTCACCTGGCCACTGCATATTCATGAGGGGCATAGAAGACAGTATCATTGGAGAATCTGGAAGAAGAAATTTGGCTCTCCCAGACCCCACCTCCGCTCCCTTTTCAAGTTTTCAAGTTTTGGAGGAGCACCTAACTGTTAAGGTTACAAGGCTGAAATTCTACATGAATTACCCCAAGACTGAGAAAGCAGTATTCATCTATCCATTTTGCTGTCCACAGTCTAAACCTCTGAGTTTGCTTTGTTTTGCAAATACCTAGTTACAAGGGGGAGAATCAAGAGGGTGGTGGTGGTGGTGGTTGTTGTTCACTCGCTAAGTTTTGTCTACTCTTTGCAACCCCATGAACTGCAGCACGCCAGGCTTCCCTGTCCTCCACTATCTCCTTTTTAAATATATCCACAAAACTTTTGATACATCTCCCTTAAAGTGGCAGAGCTCTTCCCCTTGAGTGTGGGCATGACCAAGTGAGTGATTCACTTCTAGCAAAGAGAACGTTAACAGAAGTGACAGGATATGACTTCTGAGATTTAGGTCATAAGAGGCATTACAGCTTATTCCTTAGTCTCTCTCTTTGATCACTCACTCTGGAGGAAGCCAGCTGTGATGCCATAGGACATTTAAGCAGAGGCCAACATGGCAAGACACTTAGGCCTCCAGCTAACAGCTATGTTTGAGTTTGCCATCATGGAAGGCCCAGTCCAGCTTCAGTTAAGCCTTCAGATGCCTGCAACCCAAGGCCAACACCTTGAGCTAACTTTATGAGCCAGGACCACGCAGATAAGCCTCTCCCCGATTCCACACAGAAACTGTGTGAGATAACATGTGTCTATTTTTTTTTAATTGAAATATTGTTGATTTGGGGGACTTCCCTGGTGGCTTAATGGTAAAGAATCTGCCTGCCAATGCAAGAGAAGCTGATTCAATCATTGGGGCAGGAAGATACCCTGGAGAAGGAAGAGGCAACCCACTCAAGTATTCTTGCCTGGAAAATCCCATGGATAGAGGAGCCTGGCAGGCTACAATCCATGTGGCCGCAAAGGAGTCAGACATGACTCATCTACTGAACAACAATATAGTTGATTTACAAAGTTGTGTTAGGTTCAGGTTTTAAGTCTGTTGTTTGAAGTCACTTCCTTTTGGCATCATTTGTTATGCATCAATAGATAATACAAAAGTGTTGAGAATAGTATAGTCTAATCCTACTCCTGGACAAACATCTAAAAACTCACATCAGGCAGTAACACTACCTCAAGAGCAAGGTACAATGGCTTTGTAGACATAATGGCTGTATCTAAAATTCAAGTGGCATTAGTGGTACTACACCAAAAATAAGTGGAAGAAATCATTTCTTGGTGGAAATAAAGATTCCAGGGCCTTCAGACTATTAAGAGCATCACAACAATTGGGAGACTGCAATAATCATGGAGTCATTTGGAGGCAGTTAATAGCAGGTCTTGAGCAGGAAGGAAACTCTTCACTCTCAGAAGCTGAGAGTGCTTCACAAACATACTGCTGTCATACAAATGTATGGAAAAGTATATGTTTCTATAAAAATAGAGGTGGAAATATCCTCAAACATCCTCTTACCCATCCATATTAACCAAGAATAAAAAGTTGAAATTTCCACTTATAGGGGCCCTGTCAAAACGAAATTGACATCCTGACCCCATTAAGTACCCATGTGAGATCAGAGTGTATTTGACAGCAAGAAGGTTGAAATTCTTTCTTGAATATAAAACTGTATTTCTGAAGTCTTAACATTGTGAATTAAGATTCAGTGGGAGAGCAATTTCCCTATTAAATAAAATATGAGGAAAAGACATAAAAAGGAGACCAGTTAACTGAATTACATACATTGCCTGTCTAAATTCATCTTACATCTGTAAGAACCATCTAGATGGGCCATATATACAAAGAGTAAAATACTTTACAAGTTGACCAGAACATAACTTAGAGCTGAGAAGATATACCCGAGATTTATTTGCAGCTCCATTACTCCAACAATCGTAACACAGATGTGGGACCTATCATTTCCTTTAGCAGTAAGAGCAAAAAGTAAGTCTTTAAACAAGGCCCTAGAAACACTCTAAATTCTATCTTTCCTCTCAATACCTCATCATCAAATTTTTAAAGTCAGCAAATATTCACTGAATGGCTACTAAGTACAAAGCATTGTGAAGATGCAGAATACAAGCCACAGTTCCTGCCATTAAAAAAGAAAATCATAGAAATGAGATGAGAATCCAAAACATGTCATGTCTTGCATGCAGTAATTGCTAGCAGGTAAGTTGATGAAAAAGCCTCCTGTGCAGTCACTGTTGGTTACCTAGGCAACAACAAGAACCGCACCCCCTCCTTTTTTCTAACAGAACTCTGCCTTTGTTCAGAATGTTCTCAGTCCCAGGAATGAACCTCGTTTGAGCTAATCCAGTTTCAGCTCATCCATTGCCCTTTGCCAGATATTTATCTTCCCTGCCTCCTCACCACGTGATCTAAGTTTCCTGGATGGTCTCTAGGGAAACTATCCTTTTTCTAGGAAAGTCCTCTCTCCATCTGCTCCCTTCTTCCTTCTGCTTGGAATACTGGCATTAAGACGTGGTGTCTGAGGCTATGATGACCATGGAGAAACAAGGCCATGGTGATAAATAAGCAGTGTAGACAAAAAGAGCCTTAGGAATTCAGGGCCAGGAGAACCCACTTACATTTGGAGTGGTAGAATGGATAGCTGTTGTTTTTGCCTGACTAGTTTCCATTTCCCCTTCTGGTAGCAGTATCTAAATTTTCCTTTGGGGACCCACCCAACCCCCATTGTCTGTTAATGCAGTTCTGTGAGGTTTACTCTGCCCGTTTGTCTAGGAATGGACGAATGACCCAGCCCAGGTTAATCAGAGTACCATAGCAATAGGTTCAGGATGGGCACGTGACCCATCCTTCTTTAGGACTTTTGTTGAAACTTTTAACAACGAGAAGTTCGTTTTCCCAAGGTTTTTAAGCTGGTAGGATTTTAACCTTGCGTTATGGGGCTCCCCATGAAACTTATTGTCACATACTCCCTGGTAAAACTAACTCAGAAAGAAATCAACAGATCAAAAGAATCAGCAGAATCCAGACAGAATGATTCCTGATAATATTTTACTTTATTAAAGTCATATTTAAATGCTATACCTGGATTTATCAATTACATGAACCAATAAATTCTTTTTCTTTCTTAAACTCATTTGATATTAGCCTCATCACTTACAGCTGAACGTGTTCTAACACAGGTGGCTAGGGATTGTCATACAGAGAAAATGGGACATAAGCTGTACTCTTAACATGGATTGAAGTTTGGTAACAGAAGAGAAGGGGGTGCTTCTGAGGGAAGTAAATAATGTAAACAAAAACTTAGTGAGTAAAAATGTCATGGTGGAACAAACAGTTTACAGAATAAGTGAATACAGAAATTTAGGTCAGAATCAGAATACAGGTGGGCTTGAAGGCTAGGGGAGGTCTGAGCTTTATTCTGTAGCCAACTCTTTTAAGCCAAAGAGTCACCTGGTCAGATCAGTGTTGGGGAAAATTAATCCAGTAGGATCTAACAGGGTGGACTGAAACTGGGAAAGCGCAAGTGTGAGCCAATGAGAATAGAATCCAAGTACAGAGTCTGCCCAAGAGGAGGGGCCCTTGACAGTAGGTGACCACTCTGCAGGGCAGAGCTAATTAGTTTTTAAATTACCAGATAATAAATAAGGAAACTCTTGATGAAGTTTTGACGTAGAGGCATGGTACTTAGGATTAGTAAGTACTCACGATTACTACCTACAAAGTACTTATGATTGGTCATGTATGTATTCTACAGATATTTACTATGAGCCCAGCATTCTGCCAGATGCTTGGTACATGATAATAAACATGACAGCTGTGAAGACCAGTTGATGAGGTATACATCCATGAGACAAGTAACTGAACACAACTATGGATGTTTTATACATCCATGAAACAATTAACAACAATTTTCAGGTGCTCTGAAAATTATTGGTTGCTATGAGATAATGTATCAGGGAGCCCAATGCCAGTCTCACTGGGAGTCTGGGAAGGCTCCCCAGAAGTAGTAACATTTAAAATGGGACTTGAAGTAGGAATGGGAGTTATTGTGGTGAAAGGGGTTGATGACTAGAACACTCCAAGTAGAAACATGCTAAGATTAGATGGTGTTTCTATCAAAGATTTGACAAAATTCCAATGTGGTTTTCTTCCAATGGAGCAGAAAGAGTCTAAAGAGTTAAGTAGAAGGCTGGATTATGCAGGGTCTTGTGTGCAATGAAAAGGATTTGGAGCTCTGTCTGAAGAGCAATGTTAGCATATTTTCTCAAAAAGGAGTCAGTGAAGGGACCAGTCTCATGCATGTTCCAAGTGGGTGGTCGCCAAGTGGTGGGACGTAAGGTTTTGGAGAAGGTCCCTGCTTGCAAACTGCTGTCTAAGATTTACTGAACATGGAATCTTTGATACAATAATAGACAATCACATGTCAAATTTCTCTAGGAAGAGGAGCACTGTGAGTCATGCAAATGATTTATAGCTGAACTGCCCTGAAAACAGGTTTGTAGGTCACAGAGAGGTGGAGGAAAGGAAGAAATCTGATACAGAAAGCAGTCACAGAGAGGGGAGAGGGATACATGAAAAAAACACTGGAGGCACCAGAGGGAATACCTAGCACGTAGTATATGCTCAACAAATACTTGTAGGAAGAAATGAAAGAAAGGGAGAACTTTCATAATTTTATTAAGACCTGGCATCTAATTTGGGCAAGCAAATTGGCTCTTGTCTCCCTGAGCCCACAGATGTCATGCATTAGGAAGACTAGACAAGGAAAGGAGAGAACATAAATATAATACATTCCCAGAAGTCCTGGGAGTGCCTAGAGCATGACTTGTGATTCAGTTGGCTCCTGGGACCACAAGGTCAGACAATGGCTTTGTCTTCCAATGAAGAAGACATAACAGGGCCCTGAGGGCCGGTGCACTGGGACGACCCTGAGGGATGGGATGCGGAGGGAAGTGGGGGGGAGGTTCAGGATGGGGACACATGTACATCCGTGGCTGAGTCATGTGAATGTATGGCAAGAACCACTACAATATTGTAAAATAATTAGCCTCCAATTAAAATAAATTAATTACCAAAAAATAAAAAAGAAGACATAGGACTTTACCCCAGGAAGGGGAGGAGCCTTGGAAACAGGCCGGGACTGGAGCCCTGTGAGTATAGTGGACAGAAAACCATGGCAGACACTGCATTTCTGTGCTGGCAAAGCTTAAGACCAGCCTCTAGACTGTGGGACCCTACATCTCTGAGACTTCCCCATAGCCGCTGCCCTTCTTCTGACAGTTCTTTAGCAGCACCTGGAACAAACTCTTCATTTGCACCCCCACGAGGTTTTTGTTATTGAATCATTATTGCTGACCAAGACTCATCCACACCTATGGGCTTTAGTTGGGACAGAAAAATCTGACAAAAACTGCATTTGAGTAGTTAGGGATGGTTTCTCATTTTCTTTCCATGCAATACAAAAGATACACGTCCCATTTTCCTTGTGCACATTTCAATTAAATATGTATGTTTGCCATATAAGCCTCTGCTGTCAGAATAAAAATACTTCTGGAATAGCTCAGTAAACTCACTGTGTTAATGGTAACTTGACCTTTCACTGATTTTAAATGAACCAACAGCGAAACGGTAAGTTGCCTTAATTAAAGCATTATCTTCATTAAAGATTATTAGATGAATAGGAAAAGGGCTCCCTGAAAATCAGCATGTGCTCGTTGGTTATAACAACCCTAGAATTTTGAAGGTAGCATGATTGAATAGTCTGGAATTGAGTTTGGTGGTTGGGTATCTCTGCAAAAATATGAACCGTGTTAACAATGATTCCTTCTCCCCAGTGTGTTCTAAAGATTGTTTCCATGGCAATCTACATTGTTTTGTCTAAATTATTCTTCATGCCACTTTTTTCCCTACATTTAGATATTTATAAAGCACCTATCACTTGAGTATCTCTTCTCTGATAAAGTGCCCAGGAGGGAAAAGAGAATATTTCTCAGAAGAAATGAAAAGCTGACAGTTGTCAAGAAGAGCCAAATTTGTGAGATTATGTAGGGCCTGAGGGTCTCTATAGAGCACTCCACACTCTCCCTGCCCCTGCAATGGGATCCACCTTCTGCTCAGGTGATGGGAAAGCAAAAGCCCCAGTTCACATCTCTGTCACTTCCGAGATGTCTACTCAGGAGCCCAGTCCTTTCCAGGCTTCGGGCAGAATGATAAACGGAGGCTAGGGGAAGGAGGAGGTGGCTGGGCTGAGAGGAGATCACCCTTAGAAAAAGATGCCTCTACTATGTAGCACAGTGATACTGGTGCATCAAATAATTCCATTTCTCCCAGCACACAGAAAGATTTCATTTTCTAGGTACGGCCAGATACTGGTTCTAGCAGAGGCAATGAACTCCTCATTGCTGACTTACCAGGGCAGAAGCAATGAACACTCCTTCTTGGCCAGGCTCTAAAACCTCCTGAGATACATTTTGCTGTCTTTCCTTTCTCATCAACTGGCTGGCTGGATATGGAGGAACCAGTGAAGGATTCCAAGGTTCTAAAAGATGGAAGGACCACTGGATGGAAGGAGTGGGTCCTAAATCATTATGTGGTAGACTGTCATACACCTGAACTGATGTGAATGAGGAATGATGTGTTAAGCTACTAACACTTGGATTGAAGCCCTAGTATTTTGGCCACCTGATGCAAAGAGCCAACTCATTGGAAAAGACCTTAATGCCGGGAAAGATTGGGGGCAGGAGGAGAAGAGGGTGAGAGAGGATGAGTTGGTTAGATAGCAGCACCGACTCAATGGGCATGAATTTGAACAAACTCCAGGAGATAGTAGAGGACAGAGGAGTCTGTCATGCTGCAGTCCATGAGGTCACAAAGAGTCAGACACAACTTAGGAACTGAACCACAGCAACTGACATTTGGGGTTGTTTGTCAAAGCAGTTGTCCTGGTAGATGAGATCTGGCAGGTTTCTGGGCAGGACCAGCAACAGATGGCAGCAGGAACTCCATGGAAGGAAACAATATGCAGTGACCAGAGGGAAAATGGACAGAGTCCAGATCAGGGTCTTCCAGGTGGTCCTAGAAGCCGTGGCCTGACATTAACTGAGCACGACAAGAGGGAGATCAAAGGACTGGGGTTCCCACTGTACTGTAAGCCCCTGAGGGCACAGTTTGCACAATAAAAGTAAGACAAGGTCTTCATTTCAAAGGAGGGAAGTGAAGCCTTTAGGAAGGAATCAGGCAAGGCAGGGGGTCAAGCAAAAGGATAAGACTAGACCTACCTGGTGACCAGGACTGCAGCATAGTGCAGAGCCTTGGACACAGGAAAGCAATGTAAGAATTTCTTCCCAAGCCCAGGGTCACGTCAGAGGAACAAAAGTGGCAGCTACAGCATGGCTGACTCAATGTCAATCTTCTGGGGTACTGATACTCAGGGAGCAAGCTGGTTGCCTCGTACTTATAGGAGGATACAAAGTGTCCTTGGCAACCAGAGGACAATAGATGAAAGAAAAGCCAATCACACAGTGGGAGAGCAGGGGAGCCAGGGCTCAGGAAGTGAGCCAAGAATCAGGAGCCCATCTATGGGGTCAAAAGGTGAGAGACGGTGGGAATCAGAGGTTTAAAAAAGTACTCTGAGAAAACAGCAATAATGGAGCTTAATAGTCAGTTGCCTTCTAATACCAGGTCAGGTAGACTTCAAGAATGGCAACAGGTGGGTGATGAGAAGGGACACTGATGAGCCAAGAGGTCAGAAAGTACCTGACACCAATCAACAAGGAAAGTAATCACCGCAAGAAAGCATCCTCATTTCCTCCCTGGCAGTGCTGCGAACGAACTGTGTCAATGTGCTAGCAAGGTCTGGGCTTTCCCTGCACGTCACTATAACCCACATGTTCTCATAGAGAGAATCAACACTCATCTCATTCAGGTGTTAGAAGGTGGAATTACCACTCTAGCTGCAGGCCTGTCACTTGGACGCTCATAAAACAGTTTTTATAGGCAATGAGCTATGAGACTGTTAACATTTACATTCTGCCCCATGCCTAGGAGTTTGGCTAGCTGTATGTGAAGGATACAAGTTCTGCAGGTTCATCATTAGGAGTTGGACGGTATTTTATCGGGAGACGTGGTTAGCAGCTCTTGGGATAATTAAGCTCTCATCCAGAGACCAGGGGAGCTCTAAATGACCAGGGATGGTACAGGCACATTGAGCTGGAAAAATGGCCAGTTGAATGCAGGATTCTGTCTCTGGTAACGAGTGGTAGATGTTTTCCTGCAAGTCTCTCACTATGGGTAGAGAGTGCATTGGTCATAGGAAGGATCGCCATGACAGTCTTTCAAACAAGAGAGACAGCCTTTTATTATTTAAGGTGAAATCAAATTTCAAATAGTAAGGAAACTCTCCAAGAAAGAACTTCTTATAGACTATGAATAATCTCATTTGTACTATAATGTAAATGACTAATATAACTTTCCAGAATATATTTTAATTGTGGAGAGGCAGAGAGCTGAGTCTGAGAGTTGGGAGCAAAATGAGACTGTAAGGAAGGGGAAGCTCACAGAGTGTATCTAGGGATGCTACTGGTACTCTTTTACAAGATGACCTTAACTTACTGCTCCAGACTCCTCCCCTGCTTGTCTGATCACCTTTCACACCTATCCTGCAATGCTGAAGGATGTCTACCTTTCTGAAGACACATCCTATCCTTTCATCTCCGTTTCCCATGTGTATTCCCCATGCTTGGGGCTTTTTTCTACCCCATGTACTCTCTGCCTGAACAGCTCTTACCTCTCCAAATCCAGGTTAAATGTTATTTCCCCTGTGAAGTCAGCCAGTCTCTGAGGCAGTTTCTGTTGCTGCTTCCCCTGTGTTGCAACAGCACTTCAGTCAGCTGTCTTTAGCATTAGCTATGTTAGATATCTTCTCCTCTAGGTTGCAAAGCCCTCAGTGTCGAGGACTGTCATTAACTGTTTCTGGATCCTGTGTCCAACACAGGGCCAGGCATTGCCACCTCCCAATCAATGGCTACTGGATCAGTAAAGAATTTTCTACTTAGGTGTTGTGAGAATGGATGAAGACAGTAGTAGATGCCAAGTGGGAACAATCAAAGCATCAAAGCAGTCTAAAAAAA
>NW_011494606.1:2953606-2955151 GCF_000754665.1 Bison bison bison
CTAAAAAAAAGTGTTTTTATGGCCTTGACTCTGGAAAGGATTTACGATAAAATACTGATTCATTTTTAAAAGCCAACCAAACAATCCTTTTAAGTACCAGTTAGGCCCCTGATGCTGGACTGGAAACTAGCCTTTTACCTCAATTTTAATTTTGAGGTGTAATTGATGACAACATTAGTTTTAGGTGTACAACTAATGAGTCAATATTTCTATGTATCGCAGAATGAGCACCACAATAACAATTCAATTTTCTGAGAACTGACAAGACCAAAATGTTCCATCCACCAGAAGAGACTTTTCTTGACTGGTCATGCATCATCATGGTGAGGATTCGTGTTTGAATCAGCCTATTCACTAAGTTTTCCAAATTTGCTGGCATATTGTGTGCAGCACTTTCACAGCATCATCTTTCAGGATTTGAAAGAGCTCAACTGGAATTCCATCACCTCCACTAGCTTTGTTCATAGTGATGCTTTCTAAGGCCCACTTGACTTCACATTCCAGGATGCCTGGCTCTAGGTGAGTGTTCATGCCATCGTGATTATCTTGGTCTTGAAGATCTTTTTGATACAGTTCTTTTATGTATTCTTGCCACCTCTTCTTAATATCTTCTGCTTCTGTTAGGTCCATACCATTTCTGTCCTTTATCGAGCCCATCTTTGCATGAAATGTTCCCTTGGTATCTCTAATTTTCTTGAAGAGATCTCTAGTCTTTCCCATTCTGTTGTTTTCCTCTATTTCTTCGCATTGATCACTGAGGAAGGTTTTCTTATTTCTTCTTGCTATTCTTTGGAACTCTGCATTCAGATGCTTATATCTTTCCTTTTCTCCTTTGCTTTTCACTTCTCTTCTTTTCACAGCTATTTGTAAGGCCTCCCCAGACAGCCATTTTGCTTTTTTGCATTTCTTTTCCATGGGGATGGTCTTGATCCCTGTCTCCTGTACAATGTCATGAACCTCAGTCCATAGTTCATCAGGCACTCTATCAGATCTAGGCCCTTAAATCTATTTCTCACTTCCACTGTATAATCATAAGGGATTTGATTTAGGTCATACCTGAATGGTCTAGTGGTTTTCCCAGCAAATTTGGAAAACTCAGCAGTGGCCACAGGACTGGAAAGGTCAGTTTTCATTCCAATCCCCAAGAAAGACAATGCCAAAGAATGTTCAAACTACTGCACAACTGCACTCATCTCACACGCTAGTAAAGTAATGCTCAAAATTCTCCAAGCCAGGCTTCAGCAATACATGAACCGTGAACTTCCAGATGTTCATGCTGGTTTTAGAAAAGGCAGAGGAACCAGAGATCAAATTGCCAACATCCGCTGGATCATGGAAAAAGCAAGAGACTTCCAGAAAAACATCTATTTCTCCTTTACTGACTATGCCAAAGCCTTTGACTGTATGGATCACAATAAACTGTGGAAAATTCTTTAAGAGATGGGAATACCAGACCACCCGACCTGCCTCTTGAGAAACCTATATGCAGGTCAGGAAGCAACAGTTAGAACTGGACATGGAATAACAGACTGGTTCCAAATAGGA
>NW_011494606.1:2955438-2955973 GCF_000754665.1 Bison bison bison
GGTATATTGTCACCCTGCTTATTTAACTTATATGCAGAGTACATCATGAGAAACGCTGGGCTGGAAGAAGCACAAGCTGGAATCAAGATTGCCGGGAGAAATATCAATAACCTCAGTTATGCAGATGACACCCCCTTATGGCAGAAAGTGAAGAGGAACTCAAAAGCCTCTTGATGAAAGTGAAAGTGGAGAGTGAAAAGGATGGCTTGAAGTTCAACATTCAGAAAACGAAGATCATGGCATCCGGTCCTATCACTTCATGGGAAATAGATGGGGAAACAATGGAAACAGTGTCAGACTTTATTTTTCTGGGCTCCAAAATCACTGCAGATGGTGACTGCAGCCATGAAATTAAAAGATGCTTACTCCTTCGAAGAAAAATTATGACCAACCTAGACAGCATATTGAAAAGCAGAGACATTACTTTGCCAACAAAGGTCCGTCTAGTCAAGGCTATGGTTTTTCCAGTGGTCATGTATGGATGTGAGAGTTGGACTGTGAAGAAAGCTGAGCGCCGAAGAATTGATGCCTTTGA
>NW_011494606.1:2956073-2975924 GCF_000754665.1 Bison bison bison
CTTGGACTGCAAGGAGATCCAACCAGTCCATTCTGAAGATCAGCCCTGGGATTTCTTTGGAAGGAATGATGCTAAAGCTGAAACTCCAGTACTTTGGCCACCTCATGTGAAGAGTTGACTCATTGGAAAAGACTCTGATGCTGGGAGGGATTGGGGGCAGGAGGAGAAGGGGACGCCAGAGGATGAGATGGCTGGATGGCATCACTGACTTGATGGATGTGAGTCTGAGTGAACTCCGGGATTTGGTAATGGACAGGGAGGCCTGGTGTGCTGGGATTCATGGGGTCGCAAAGAGTTGGACATGACTGAACGACTGAACTGAACTGATTCACTAAGTTAATGACCTGTTAATTCAGATAGAATAAACTCATATCCAAAAGCAGCTTGGTAAAGTAGAAGGAGCTCAAGTCTGAAGGACTTGGTTCTAGTCCCAGCTCTGCCCTTAATAGAAAGGTACCAATTCTTTCTTTCTCTTCATCTTTCAAATGAAAAGGGCTTGACAGACTATATTCTCCAATCATGCCACAACACATGCTCTCATTCCACATGCTTTTTTTTTAATTGAAGTATAATTGCTTTACAGAATTGGGGTTTCTGCCAAACATCAACATGAATCAGCCATAGGTCCGCATGCTCCTCTTACAGCGTGATACAGATTCTTGTCCCATCTTGTTCTTTCCCTTGATTATGGGTGAAACTTTGGGACTGCTTCAACCAATAGAATATAGCAGAAGTAACTCTGTGTGACTTCTGAATCTAGATTATAAAAAATCCATGCAATTATGCCTCACTCATAGAACACCCAAGCTCTATGAACTCATCTGTCACTGTATAAGGAAGCACAAACTAGCTCATGTGACAAGACCTCAGGGAAAGGTTATATGTAGGTGTCCTAGTCAACAGACAGATCTGTGAATGCAAACCATGCAGGGGAGTCTAGCCGTCGGCCATTGAGTCATTTCCAGCCTTTGAGTCTTCCCAGCTGAAGTCCCAGAAATCATAGGATTGAGAAAGCATTTCCTTTTGGGCCTGTCTGAAATTCTGACCCAAAGAATCCATAAACATAATAAAATGGTTGTCTTATGCCATCCAGTCTCAGGGTGGTTTGTTACATGGCAATAGGAACTGGAAGAGATGATACTATCTGTCTTGACACCCTTACAACGTTGCGAAGATCAAATGAGATTAGTATGTAAGACCATGCTCTGCACATTTAAAAACAACCTACAAATAAAATTCAATGAGCTCATGTAAAGCAGCTGTGCCTGGTCTCACTAACCTCCCCACCTCCCTGCCCTTCGTGGTTTTGAGGCACCACTATGGAACATAAGACCTTGAGGAACCCAGTTTGAAAACCACCGTTCTCATCCAACCCATTCATTCTATGGATGAGATAACAGACCTAGGGTGACTCATCCAAAATCACACACTGGCTGTGTGCTTGTTCCAGTTGTCATGCTGCCTCCAAAAAGAGAACTATCTCAGGTAGAACCATCCTTGTCTGAGAGCCAGAAAGTGGCAAGCAGGGACAGCAAGATCATTGTGTGATATTTCTTTACAAGTCTCTAACAGACACTTGGAGCTGTTGCCCAAACATGCCAAAGAGGAGCCTATTTCATTCCCCTCCTCCCCTCTCTGCTCCTCTGCCTCTCAGTCCTGATAGTGTAGATCATTCCGTTGGGTAAAACAGGAAGACTCAGCTGCCTATTCCACGCGGAGCTCTGCAGGCTGTCAGCTCTGTGATGAATGGAGATCTGAGCTCATGCAGAGGTCTGCCTGGTTTGGGTGAAGCTCTGTTTGATCACCCATCATTGGCATTCAGGGAGAGTTCCTAATTGTCACTCGGTGATGGGGTGCTGCTCTGTGGTTAAGTGCGTGGGAGCCTCGCTCAGTTATTAACCTTTATGTTGCCCCCATTGCAGTGAGGGCAAAGGCAGGCTGGGATTCTGATCAAGTAATATTTAATGCACTGCCTCTCTTACTCAGCGAATATCCTAACTATTTCAATGGAAGGGAAAAAAGTAAACCCCCAAATCAAACCAAGCAGAAAGGATAAAGGTAAAAATTATTGACCCGAGTACAGTAATGTCTTTCCATCTGATATGTTCCTATACTTGGGAAGGTCCTGAGGGTATTGATGAAAGACCCCTGACACTCTGAAAACTGCAGATTCATAAATCATTGAGTTTGAAAAAGGCTTTGGTGCCTGTCCCCTGAAATAAGGGTGTCGTTCATTTAGGATTTATGGTTCTGGGGAAGGCAATTTATCTAAATAGCTACAGAGAACATTAATGGGGGACTTGAGTGTTTCTGATCCAGTGGGAGCCATGGAGCTAAAAGCTTTACATGGGAATTCAGGAATATCAGGTTTCAATGAACTTTCAAAAAATCCATAGATGTAGTAATTACTGAACAATGATTTGGTTGGAATATTAGTTGTCTGCATAACTCGAAGAAGAGATAATGAATTATCTTTAAAGACAAAGTAAGATGTTTATTATAGTATTTCATGGCAGAGTATGGGGATTTTAAATTTTAGATTAAAAATGAGCATTTTTATTACTATAAATGTGCATGTTCACTGGATAAAATTTGGTAAACATAAAAAGTCTAAAGAAAAATTAACAATATTCTCACTTGGTAATGATAATCACTGTAAATACGCTGAATATCTTTCCTTCCAGTCTTTTTTTCTGTGAATAGGTGTACACACACACACACATAAAATCGTATATATATATCATTTAATATTAAGAACTTTGCATTCCCTGGTGGTCCAGTGGTTAAGACCTCCTCACTCCCCATGCAGGGGTCCCAGGTTTGATCCCTGGTCAGGAAACCAGATCCCACATGCCACAACTAAGACTCAGCATAGCCAAGCACATGTTTTTAAAAAAGAATGTTGCACTACAGCTTTGTATCCTGCTTCTTTATTTGACATTATGAAGATCATTTCACATCTTTCAAAAATATGTTTTGTAAAAGCAATGTTTGTTCCATAATATATTGAATTACCCTATTATTAGACATCTAGTTGTCTCCACTTTTCACACTGTCTCTGAAATTTTCTTTATGTTAAATCCTAGAAGTGAGGTTCGTGGAGGAAAAGATCTATACATTTTTACAAAGTACTTGACACAAACTGCCTTTACACTTTCCCAGTCACTTTATTTTCTCTTTTCTTATGCCGTGTGTGAGCTGCGGGACTTCACGCTTTCGCCCTTGTGTTCGCTTATTCCCACATCTTCCCTAGGAATTTGTTTACTCAATGTTCCTCGTGCATATGTTGCCTTACCACCCACGCTCACTTTCCCTCTCTTCTCTTCTTCCACAAATCACACTGATCTTCAGGGTCCAGTGTAACCGTCCTCCTCCAGGAAAGGAGGTCCCTCTCCTCCCCCACAGAGCCTTCCTAGACCTCTCTATCCATAGGCGGCTCTTCTGAACTGCTCCGTATTTTATTGTCTTCACAGCACTCCCCTGACAATTAATCACCACTTACCAGCTGTATGACCTTCAGTAATCCCAGAAGCTTGTTGTGAGAATTTAATGAGATCAAGCCTATAAAATAAATACCTATCACAGAGTGGGGCACAGGCTGCAGCTGGGCAATAAATGGAATAAATAAATGGAAGCTCTTGTTGTTATTATGGCCCGTTTGCCTTGTGACATTTCTTCTGTGGATGTTACATACATCCTCTTCCACTGCTATTTAACTGTGTATGACTGTGATTCCAAATCCCCTGAGGCCAGCTACTCCCTGGCACTCAGAGCAGCGTCCTCTCGGAAGAAGATCGCAGGGAATGTTGCTGCTGGTGACCAAGCAGTCGGTTCCTTGTTCTTCCCAACCACTTTTGCTTCTTAGATGACCTCAGAACTCAAAGCTCCGAACTTGTCTGTCTCTTAAATGACAGTCTAGGCTGCTGGAGCACATAGCAAGATTCAGCAGGATATGGTGGTTTAGGACTGGTTTTGTGTTTAATGTGATTGGAGGGTAGAAACGTGAGCACGTATGTGCATCAGAGTTTCTGAGTTGGAAGGGCACTTCAAGGTCTCCTTGTCCCTTGTACTCGTTTTCCAAATATTGGGAGATACCCTCACGCTGTGCCTGGGCTGAGTGCTAGAAGGCCTGGATGCTGGCTTTCTATTTACAAATATTTGTTGTGTCTTCAACAAGTCACTACCCTTCCTGGTTTTAAGCTTCTTCATCTATAAAATGAGACAGTTGGGCTAGATAATATCTCAAGTGCCTTTCAACTAAATTTTATGATTCTATGAAACTGAAGCCCAGAAAGGTTAACAAACTTTCCCTAAATTACGGAGAACACAGACTAGAATAAAAATCTGACTTAAATCCCGGCGCTTTGCCTAGCCCTCTCGTCTAACTCACCAATCACAGGGACTCATCTAATGCCTTCCGTATACTAGACACTCAGAAAGATCACAAGCAGGGATAAGACAGGGGCCCAGTTTTCACACCTTGCTGGGAACACAGACAGAAAATTACTAACCAGCTAGTTGTTCCCCAACATCTGTTCTCCCCTGTTACTCACACAATTCAGAGAACCTCCAATTTTAACTAGGCATGTATCCATTCAGAATAAAGTTAAACCTCTTACCTTTCGTTGCAGCCAAGTGTGGCCATGGGATCAAGTTCTGGACAGGGCCACGTGACCGTAATTGTTCTGTGTGACTCCTAGGTCATTGCACTCCCTCATCTCATTTTCCCTTTTCCCACTGGCTGGGATGTGGATGTGGTGCTGAGCCATCTTGGATCATGTGAACAAATGTGCTATCCTGGGGATGAGCTAGAAGATAGCAGAAGCCGGGGTCCTGGTGTCCTGGAGACACCACTGGACTGATTATTCTGGCACTGTTACAGAAGACAAATATATTTCTAGGGTTAAATGAGGCAAACTGTTATTTTGAGTTTCTATTATAGCTTCTAAATTCACATCCTAATACATTTGCCAGTTGAGGGCCAAAGGTGTTCATGGAATACAGATGAGAGGACCATTCCTGGAAGCTGTGATGGTCAAGATTCTTATAGATGGAGTGTGAGCTGGGTTAAAAAATCAATAGGTAGATGGGACTTCCCTGACTGTCCAGTGGCTAAGATTCTGCGCTTCCAGTGCAGGGGGCCCAGATTCGATTCCTAGTCAGGGAACTAGATCCTACATGCCACAACTACGAGTCCGTATGCTGCAACTAAGATAAGATCCCACATGCCACAGTGAAGCTCGAAGATCCTACACGTTACAACTAGGACCCAGTGCAGCCAAATAGATATTGAAAAAAAAGAATGATGGGTAGAAATAGAGAACAGCCAACTACAGTGAGGTACATGGCAATGAGCCAAGTCACAGAAATGGGAATATAGATGGTAATTTGGAAAGGGTCTAAAGAGAAGGCTTGTATAAGATGATGGTTTCCAAACCAACTGATCATCATAATCAATTTGGAGACTTAAAAACAGATTCCTGAGTCCCAGGAACAAGTACTATGATTACAGTAAATCAGACATGGGATCCAAGAATCTGTATTTTGAAGCTTTCAGATGATTCTGATGATGGAAAGCACTGTGTGTCTGCAATATGAAGCAGTTAGAATGAGACCAGGCCATGGAGGACTTTAAAATCCATGCTAAAAATCTGTTGTTTCCCCAAGACTGCGCTTGGCACCACCTGAACACCTTAGAGATTGCTTTTAAAACTACCTGTCAGGTATACACACTGCTATACCTTGGATATACCTTGGATAAACAACAAGATCCTACTGTATAGCACAGGGAACTCTATTCAATGTTATGTGGCAGCCTGGATGAGAGGGGAGTTTGGGGGAGAATAGATACATGCTTATGTATGGCTGGATCCCTCTGCTGCCCTCCTGCAACTATCACCACATTGTTAATCGGTTATACTCCAATACAAAATAAGAAGTTCAACAAATAAGAACCAGTTGTCGGGTAAGAGGAATCCTAAGAGGAAGTCCACATGGTGTCCTAGAAATAAGTCAGACCTGGGCTCTCATTCTGGCTCTACCCCTGGTCAACTGTGTGACCTGGAGAATGAGCCTCAGTGTCCTTATCAGAAAAAATAGAGAAAATAAGCACTGCTATGGAGATGAAGTGGGAAAATGCATGCACCAATATCTGGCTCAGTGTGAACACCCTGTAACATCACTGAAATGTTAGTTGTCCTCCAGGCACTGAGCTGTTGCTCTGCCTGCTGTGTTTGAGGTGGGCTGATTAGAGGGTATGTAGAGGGCTTCCCTGGTGGTTCAGGTGGTAAAGAATCTGCCTGCAATGCAGGAGACTTGGGTTCAATCCCTGGGTCGGGAAGATCCCCTGGAGTAAGGGAATGGCAACCCACTCCAGTATTCTTGCCTGGAGAATCCCATGGACAGAGAATCCTGGTGGATTACAGTCACTGGGGCTGCAAAGCGTCGGACACGACTGAGTGACTAACACTAACCCAGGGCTGGAGGTGGGGCTGAGGGTGGGGCTGGGGGTGGTAGACTCGAGACCGGGGTTTTTGCTGTCCTGCCTCTGGCACCCACTCACCTACAACCTTGGGCCCCTGGCACTCTGCTAGCAGTGGACCATGCCATCATGAGTCATTGGCCCCTAGATAAATAATTCAAACTTGCTATTATTTAGTATTCTGTGGTCAAGGCTGGAGACCCGCCAAAATCAGGCCAGGCCTCTGTGGCACGGAAGGGCTCTCACCGACTCCCCTGCAATCTCAGCCTTCAGCCTCGATTTCCATTAGTTCAGGATGGAGGAGAAAGGGCACATTCTGGAAGCTCCCAGGGTTCTACATTGTGACTTGGAGAAAATAAAGAGGCTTAATTACTTTGGGCTAAAGTACACAGGCATTTGACATTTTGAAAAATAGTTTTATGACATTTCTTTGAAAGGTCTGGACCAAAGGCAGCTGCTTCTACTTTGAGGAAATGGCAGAAACGGAGAAGGATAGCAAGCAAGTGAGAAAAACTTTGCATTTTAACAATACTCCCTAACATTTACCAAGTGCTTTATACTTTTCAAAGCAGCTTTACATTCATTACTAAATTATTTGATTTTTACAATTACTGACCATGAGAGAGACAGCAGGGGGTGAAGAAATTCTGTTACTTACTAACTGGATGGGCCTTGTCAAATTAACTTCTCTGACCTTAGCTTTCTCTTTCTTAAAGTGGAGATATTACCTGCTTGCAGGCTTGTGGTAACAAATGAATGAAATGCAAATTGTAATCAGAGTCCCTAGCACAGCTGCTAGCACCCAGCAGATGCTTACTAGCTGTGAGTTTCCTTTGCCTCCCATTGTATATATGTGCCAGCTGAGGAGAGAGATATAATGTGAGTCCATAAAGGGCTGGAACCAGAGCCTGGCCCAGAGATTTTTCTCGCTACAACATATAGACACTCAGGAAAGGCTAGTTCTCAAAATAAAACAAATACCTATTTGCAGGGTAGTGATGGAGACGCAGACAGAGAGAAGAGATTTGTGGACACAGTAGGGGAAGGTGGGACGAATGGAGAGAGCAGCATTGAAACATGTACATCACCATATGTAAAACAGATAGTGGGAATTTGCTGTATGACACAGGGAGCTCAAACCCAGTGCTCTGCGACTGCCTAGAGGGGTAGGACAGGAGACAGAGAGAGGTTCAAGAAGGAGGGGACACAGGTATGCCTATGGCTGATTCGTGTTGATGTATGGCAGAAACCAACACAATATTGTAAAGCAATTATCCTTCAATTAAAAATAAGTAAATTTAAAAACTCAATATTCAAAAAGACTGAAAAAGGAACAAATACCGATTATCACATTTCCCCCTAAATTTCATACTGGGAGTAGAATCTGAAATGGCTCTGTAGGGCTTCTAATAGTAGAATAAGAGGCAAGTGAGAGAAAAGAGACTCAGTGTGGAAGACAACAGCCAAACAGATGGGTGAGGGGAGAAGGAAGCGCATGGTGAGGCTGGCTTCAGACAATGTGTCTTCTCTGCCAAGCTTCCAGTAGAAACGGCTGACAGAAGGCACAGAACCAAGAGCATCCAGAGCTACAGGAAGTTCCAACACCAGGCGAGAAAGACCTGCTGCAGCAATCCATCACCAAATCAAGGTCAGAAATTATCTTGACAGATCAAACGCAATGAGTAGGATGAAACCCCAAAGAATTCAACCTGAGGTCATGGCTGGGTTCAAAAGCTCAATAGCGCAAAATATTGAATGAGAAAAACTGACTTCAAAGCAGAAGATGTTTTCCACTTCCTTTTTTGAAACGGCAACCAAAGGCAGCCTGATACACTCGAAGGAGTACTGGACCAGTAGGAGCCCCTACTCTGTCCTCACTCCCCGTGAGCTGTGAGTTACTTAGCCTCTCTGGACCTCAGTTTCCTTTCCTATAAAATCAGCGGCTTGGACTACTAGACAATTCTGTTTATATTAACTTTAACATGTAACTCTCACATTTTCTCCAAGTCAAGGAGACATGGTAATTTTAGTTGGCTTTAAGTTCAATAAGAGCCAGTAGTAGTAGAGAAGTAGCCCAGCCAACCCCTCAATTGCTGGGCAGATCTCTTTTTAGTCATCACTTTTGGGGGAAAGGGCACATTTTGAGGGATCTACAGGAAAGCTAGAGTCTGCCCAGAGAAAACTCTTCAGAATTGTGGAAGATCATTTTCAAATTAGGAAAAACTGAGAAACTGAAAATATTTATTCTCAAGGAAAAAAAGGCAATGGCACCCCACTCCAGTACTCTTGCCTGGAAAATCCATCCCATGGACGGAGGAGCCTGGTAGGCTGCAGTCCATGGGGTCGCTAAGAGTCGGACACGACTGAGCGACTTCACTTTCACTTTTCACTTTCATGCATTGGAGAAGGAAATGGCAACCCACTCCAGTGTTCTTGCCTGGAGAATCCCAGGGATGGGGGAGCCTGGTGGGCTGCCGTCTATGGGGTCACACAGAGTTGGACACGACTGAAAAGAAATGGAATAGCTATAAAGCCAATATCTGACAGGTTGCAGCTCAAAAGATGAATGCAGTCCAGACAAAGTGGGTCAATTTGAGCCCAACATATGAACCTGCCATGGTGGGACAGGAGGCTGGTCATGCAAGAGGGAGCAGGCTGCCGCTGGAGGTGCTGGCCTATGCCCCAGGAACAGCCTTGGGAGGCACAAGAGGAAACCAAGATGCTTCCAAGATCTCTTAATGCTGAGACCTGAGGATTCAAATCAAGGAAGGAACAGGAAGGACCGAAAACAAGGCTGCTGGAAAAATTAGATGAGCAGGGTAAATGGTGGTAATGAGAGAAAGGGCCTGGCTGCCTCTGTAAAGGACACATTCATCACAGGCAGTGCTGTTAGACCAACTAGCAAGAAGCGTGACCAGTAGATTGCCCCTCACAACCCGGATGTGGGGCGACTGGTTAGAGTGGGAGCGATGAGACAGCAGAGCTCAGTGGCGTCTGGTTTCTCTTGGTTTTATCTTTTATCAATAGATTGTTGATCCCCAGAGAGCAGGGATCTTATTTAGGTCTTTCTGCTCCCCCATCGGTTAGCTCCTGGCTCCACTTCAGATGCTCCACTGGTGTTCAATAAACAGTTTGTCAAGTGCCTGCTTGAATGGACGAAGGAACAGCTAGAGCTCAATGAACATCTATTGACTCAATTAATTAATTAATTAATTGATGGAAAATCGACCCGCCCTTTCATTCTGCTCTCAGGAGGGTGAAACTCTAAGAAAAGAGGCTCACAGTGGAAACAAAGATGGAGGAGATGAAAACTAAGGAAGTAAGAAACATGTTGTCAGAAGAAAAGGAGAGAGAGGTGGGGAGGGAAAAAATGCAAATAAACATCAGTGTTAGGGGAGCATCCATACTGGCTTCTGGAAAGGCATTCCATCTACCCATCCATCTATCCATACATCAATTCATTCCACGATTCCTTTATTCATTCCTTTGAACAGCCTTTTTCAAGGGCCTACTCTCACTCCAGCTTGTTCTTGAGACTACCTAAGACACCATGAGGCATAAAATCCAGCTGGGCTTCTAGTGTCTGCACCAGAGTCTCACAAAAAGAATTCTGCTAAAAAATAATATAAGATGCATGATGGCTCAAGATCATACACCAGCTCTGTAGTCTCCTAGATCACCAGGGGCTGACTATAGGAATACGATTTTAAAAATATTTCTCTGGCTGCCTGCATTCTGAGGCTCCTCAAATTTCTTCCCATGTCGTTCTGAGGGTTATCAGTGGGTGACACCCTATGCTTGTGGAGGTCTCAGGGCACCTGACCCGCCTGCTCATCTGCTCTGCCTTGTTGAGCTGAAACCTTCAGTCACCATCAAAGGCACATTCAGCAGCCACAGAGGGTGCCTTCCAAAGCCTGTTGCACCAGGGGCACCACCCAGGGCCCTGCTACTGCTGCTGGTGCTGACACTTGTGTTGAAGCCACTCTACCCCAAACCCCATCCTGCACACCTGCCTATACCCAACACCCAGTGTAGGTGACCAAGCTGGAGACACTATCTCTCTTCCAAACAGCACTTGCTGGCCCTAAAACAGCAGCTATTTTAGACCATTAGCATCTATGACCATCATTATAAGGCTGCTCTTTTATAATTTTTTGTAGCTCTTCCTATAGAGAAGGGCTCAGACATCAGACTGGTGGAGCTGGCCAGAGGTCATTCTGAGTGGCAGAATCCACATTCCCACTCCCCACACCCTGGGCCATTATTCTTAAATCTAACTTCTGAATCTCCCTGCTCTCTTCTCTTAGGATAAACTCTTTTTCCAGAAGACTCCTAGGTTCCTTAGGTAAACAGGTCCCTAGTGGGTCTCCAATAGTCCACAAAAAGGAATGAGCCACATGAGTTGTATAGGAAGTGATCTAGGTCCTAACTGGTTGCGAGCCTGGAATGGTAGGTTGAAGAGTCCAGGCCTTATTTAAGCTTAGCAGCACAGAGCCCAATGCAGTGATTGATTAGCGATGCCTGCCACATGCACTGGAGGGCCAGGGGCATCACATGTGCCAAGTGTAGGCCCTCCCTGATCTCGGTTACTGTTTGCCTCCAGAGAGTGATGACTGGATAGGAAAGGAAGGGACCTGAAATCTGATTATTTTAATAGTGAATATTAGTGATATTTAATAGTGAATATTTCATTATATCTCACAACAACCCAGAGAAAGGGATATTCTTAACAATCCCTTTTACAGATGAGAAGCTAAAACTCAGAAAAGGTAAGTGATTTGTTTAAAGCCAGACAGGTACCAAGAGTACAATCAGGATCCACACATAGGTTTACTGAACTCAGAAGCCATGCTTCGTCCATCATGTCCCTGAGCACTTAGGGTGAAATGGAATGGACCACAAGATCCTTGAAGGCAGTGATGGGGACTTGGGTCTTATCCCAGGCAGAGCTTTATCCAAGCTCCCCATGTCAGCAGGCATGAGGTAATGCCTACCCTGGTATTGATGGTAGGTATCGGTAACCTACCCTGGTAATGATGATGGCTGATAATGACTGTGGGGATGTGGCCCAGGTCCCCCTCCTCATAAAGGATTGGACTTCATAGCAGTAGAGAAAGGGTTAGTTGCTCCCAAAGGCCTCTTTACATGCAATAGATTATCAGACTGACTCCTGATCATTTCAAAATGCACACATTCATCAGTATTATCCAAGCCCCACAGGAGCACTTTGCCAGGAGAGTCACCCAAATGCTTTTCCTGAATGCAGACTCTTTGTCCTCCTTGCTGACACTGACCACAGTGGCCAGTCACCTCTGACTCCCAGCTGTCCTTGGCCATCAAGGTGTCTGTGTGCAGTAGCTGGATTTTATGCCTGCAGATTTCCTGTGGCATTTTCCAGTTTAACAAAGCACGATACACATATGCTTCCATCTACATCTGTGCGCCTCCAAGTCTAGCCACCTCTGCTAAGGAGTGTTAAGGTTCCACGAGAGGCATTAGAGCATGTTCTCAAGCCTGCCCTGCTCTGGACACATACCAGCTAACATCCCCTTCCCTCATTCCACACCTTTCTGGGGGCAGGAAGTAAAATGACAGCCCAGGTGGGCTACTTTCTTCAATCACAGTATATCTTCACAGATGTGCTGAGCACTTAGCCCAGTGCCCATCGCTGTGGAAAAGACAAGAAAAGACAAAATTCATAGACCCTGCCCTCCAAAAGAGGAAGAAACCACCCAGGCACAACCATACCACACAGCAGAGGATAAAGTGGTGGATTCTTTTTTTAACTTATTTTTTAATTGAAGGAACATTGATTTACAATGTTGTGTTGGTTTTTACCATACTATAATGTGAATCAGCTATGATTATACATATATCCTCTCCCTTCTGATCCTCCCTCCCCTCCCCTAACCTCACCTTTCTAGGTCATCAGAAAGCGCAAGGCTGGGCTCCCTGTGCTATATAGCAACTTCTCACCAGCTATCTGTTTTACACATGATTGTGTATAGTGCTGAATTTTGAGGCCAAGAAAAAAAAAAAAAAAGATTTGTAAAGTCAGAGGTAAAAATGTAGACCTGCATTCTCAAGGAAGGCCTCAGGAAAGACGGCAGGGGTGGGAGGATTAAATCTGGGTCTTAAATGAGGTTAAGATGAGAGCAACTTTCATGGTGGTCCAGTGGCTAAGACTTTGCTCCCAGTGCAGGGGGCCCAGGTTTGACCCTGGTCAGGGAACTAGATTCCATATGCCACAGCTAAGACCAGGCACAGACAAATAAATGTTTTTGTTTTTGTTTTTTAAAGAAAGGCTAAGATTAGAATTCAGAGACGAACCTGGGCTGGGTGCTGGTCTCGGTCCCTCACTAGCTGGGTAAACTTGACCACACACAAGCCTCCTCTGTGATCAGTTTCCTCATCTATCAAACAGAATAATCATGGGCCCTCCTAGGACGGTGGTCCAGGCTACCCCATGTTCCTCACATGTGCCCAATCAAGTGTCAGAATTACAACACAATCCCTTAGCAGCAATTCTAAGGCCCTGAGAGCCCAAAGTGATTTTTGTAACTCATTTGGTGTTTGGCAGCCACACCTGACCTAACTGGATGTACTGAGTGGTAGAATCTGGCCTGAACTGATGGGAACCTGTGGATGATATTCTTTATCCCACATAGTGGCAATAGTCATATATTTCACTACAGAAAAAACTTAATGTATTTGATTATGGCATGCTGCCTCAGACCCCACGGGTCAATATATAATACACTACAGATTATGTGTTTATACACCAAACTCTGAACAATCCTGAGCTCTGAAACACCTCTGGCCACAAAAGACCTGTATTATTATACCTGTATTATTTTTAAGGGTTATTTTTATTTATCTGGCTGCATTGAGTTCTTGGTTGCAGCACTCGGGATCTTTGTTGCAGTGCCAAGACTCTAGTTGTGACACGCAACGGGCTCCAGAGCGCATGGGCTCAGTAGTTGCAATGTGCAGGCTCAGTTGCTCTGTGGCATAAAGGATCTTAATTCCCCAACCAGGGATGGAACCTGCATCCCCTGCAATCCAAGGCAGATTCTTCACCACTGGATCAGCAGGGGAGTCCCTACTTGTATTATCATACAGCCTTGGCTAAAGGGAAAGCAGCAGGCATTTCCAACGACTAACCCCAATACTGTGACAATCGCTATCTAGAGCAAGGCTTGGCAGACTTTTTTTCTGTAAAGGGCCAGATAGTAAATATTTTAGGCCCGGTAGGCCACATATGGTCTCTGTTGTAACTGTTCAACTCTGTAGCGTGAAAGAAGCTACCACAAATGGGCATGGCTGTGTTCCAATAAAACTTTATTTACAAAAAACAGACAGCTGGCTGGGTTTGGCCCGTAGGCTATGACGTGCCAACTTTGAGGCAGAGAATAGGTTTGAGACCTGGAGAGAGCGCCTGCTTTGTCTCAGGCCCATTTCACGTGCTGATCTCTGAGAGGCACAGAAAAAGGCAGATCCAGGTCCAAAGGTCAGGCCTCTGGGTCTGTCAATTCTGGTGTGGGGTGGCAAGTCTTCTCTCCTCCCTGGAGTGGACTCTGCCTTGCTGCACAGACCTTCTAACACCTGGGAGCAGGGCAGAGGGCCAGTGAGCCTCTTTGGATCCCCTGATTCAGTGCCAGCTAGCCTCAGAAACAGAAGAGAATCTGAATTTCCTCATTTGACAAGATGAAAAATGCCAACTCAAAAATCAAAAGCAATGAGAAGTATAAAGCCAAGCCTCAGTGCTCTTCGGGTCTGTAAAAACCATTTGGCCCACAGGCCAGACCCCCTGGCCAATGGGTGCTGCCAGCCCAGACTGCAACCAGAGTGAGGGTGGCAGATGACAGCCACCCAGGGCCTGGGGGCCAGGGCAGCTCTGCCCACCATCTGCCATGTTCCTTTCCACTCCTTAGCCAGTTCGGGAAGAGCCTTGCCTTTTAGCCAGGCACCACAGGATTCCGGCCCCTCCCCAGCTTCATGCCAAGAAGCAGAAAGCAGTGACAGATGCTCACTGAAGGCCCTGGCATGGGGTGAAAGGGTACAAGCCTGTTCCTGCTGGGAGAGGGGCAGCTGTGGGCAGGAGCCATGCAGCCAGCCTGGATCCAGGAAACCAGGAGAAAGATATGGTCCTGGGGGGGTTTCCAAAATCACAAAGCCTGAGCAGAATGGAGCTTTCGCAATGCAGCACTTCAAGCCCTGCTCCCATTTTACAGTGGGGAAAACTGAGACTCGATATCACACACTCATCAGTGCCTGGTGCCCTGGCCCTTAACTGAGGCCTCTGTTAACTAAAAGGCTTTCGACCATGGGAAACAGTCAGCCTATTGAAATGGATATGACAGTGGTATCTAAGTCACAGGGTTGTTTTGAAGATTAAATGAATAACTACACAGTATAAGCTTTCCCAGAAGTGAATTTCATCACTTAGGCTGTCCTGTTGCTCCTCTTTGTTGGTTCAGAATGACTAATTGATTTTTTTGTGGACGAAAAGAACGGCCTGACTGGTCATTGATCGGCTCAGCATAAAGACTTCTGCCTTTGTGTTAGCCAAGAGAGGAGGGATGCTGCTGACTCTATATTTCCATCCATATCTTCTGTCTCTATTCCCTGTCTTGTTTACATAAGGTTGTTTGCTATATATGTACACATATAAACTTTGTCCTGGAGACCTGCTCAGAAACCCAATGAACAAAACAGTCACTTTCCAATGTCCACTCTTCCCTCCCCCAGAATAGAGAGAGGGTGGGCAGATAGCCCAGAAAGCCGTCTCAGGCTCTGCCCTCTCTGCAGTAGCCCTTGCTCTCAGAAGCCCCAGGTTTCAATATCCAGGGAAATGCTCCCAACCTGGCAGCATCCTCTTCCTCGCACACTGGCTGTCTTTCGGGACCACGAAGCCAGGACCACAGGGTGGCTAAAAACTCACCGTCTGGGACCCAGGATGTGGGGTTCATAGGTCAGCTCTACCACTTATTTGCCGGGTGACCTTGGGCTAGTTCATCTCTCTGTGCCTTGGGTTCTCTATCTGTAAAAAGAGGAAAAAAATAGTACCTCTCTTACAGGCCTATTGTGAGAATTCACCAGTTAATACACTATATATACATATCCGGGCTTATACACATATCCGGGCTTCCCTGGTGGCTCAGACAATAAAGAATCTGCCTGCAATGCAGGAGACTCAGGTTCAACTCCGGGTCAGGAAGAGCCCCTGGGAAAGGGAATGGCTACCCACTCCAGTATTCTTGCCTGGAGAATCCCATATCTTCATGTTACTAATATCATGGGATCTATGGGTGGGCTTGTGGGTGGGCTGCTACCCACTCCAGTATTCCTGCCTGGAGAATTCTATGGACAGAGGAGCCTGGCGGGGTACAGTTTGGGGGCTGTGAAGAGTCAGACACAACTGAGCGACTAACACTTGCACTTTTCACTTTCATACACATATTCAGCATTGTACAAACGTGAACTTTATAGCATTCCATGCCCACAGCCACCACTCGTACTTTTCCCAGTGTGGGCAGGCTTGGCTGCAGTCTGCGTGGACCGCGACTCTGTGCCTCAAACATACTATATACTGCTGGCTCTACCCTTGCGTATGCCGGGGCCTCCGTCTTCTCCGTCCCACCTCCCCTCTGAATGGCCCCAGGTGACCCCTGCTGAGAGTGGGTTTTCCTTCCTTAGGAATCTTGAGCACACCAGTTCTGCCTTCCCCAGGGACCACTCTTAGGTACGGCCATGCACTGCTGGTTTCCTTCTGTTTTTCATGAAAAACTTGCTTTCCAAAATTTTTATTTCAGGACCGTTGGATTTTACTTCCTACTGCTGAGTCAGCTCTGCTAATAAGGTCTATCAATGTAGATGGTCATACCCTGCTCCTCTGTCCTTCCTTCAATATTTAAAGTCTCTGGGCAGTCTCTGGCTCACTTTTTAGAACATGTGACAACATTTTCTCTTTAACAAAAGCCTCAAGGAGTGGTCAGGCACCTCAGTTGGATTGTGTTCCCCAGGATATTTTGAGGCTCAAAAAAGACAGGCCTATTCGTCAGGAGGTTGGCAGACTGACAGAACTTTCACACAGGGAAGGGGGCCTGGTCCTGGACCACAGCATCCAAAGGAAGCGGATGTCAACTCCACCCTAGTTCCTGTGATCTTACTTCAGTCTCCCCTCTCCTCGGGGACACACTTAGGCCCAAACTGGCTCCTGCAAAGGTTCTGCTGGGCTCCTGCACTATCAGGGCCGAAAACCAGCTCCCGTGAGTACTGGTGCCGCCTTGACGGACTCTGCCTGGCAGGGGGACTGTGGCCTAGTTCCCCAATCGACACTGCTCAGCAGAGGCCTTTTTAGAACACAGCTAAAGAGAAATAGAAAGCGTTGTTTGCTCAGTAAATGGACCTTTGCTGGATGGGGATGGTATTTTCTTTTTTTCCCCTTTGCTACTTGTCCATCATTCAGCTTCTCTTTCCTCCTTTTATACCCTCATCTGCCCTCCCTTCTCTCAACACACTGAAAGGTTTTGTGTTTTTTTTTTTTAATTTTTATTTTTAATTGGAGGATAATTGCTTTACAATGTTGTGCTGGTTTCTGCCGTATATCCCTTCTTTCTTAAGCCTCCCTCCCACCCCAACTCCCATCCCATCATCACTCTAGGTCATCACGGAACACCAGGCTGAGTTCCCTGTGCTACACGGCAACTTCCCATGAACTGTCTTACACACAGTAGTATCTATGTTTCCATGCTGCTCTCTCCATTCGTCCCACCCTCTCCTTCCCCCACTGTGTCCACAAGTCTGTTCCCTACATCTGCGTTTCCATTGCTGCCCTGCAGACAGGTTCATCAGTACCGTAGTCCTAGATTCCATATATGTGCATTAATATGTGATATTTGTTTTTTTATTTCTGACTTACTGGGCATATACCCTGAGTAAACCAGAGCTGAAAAAGACACACGGCCCCACTATTCACTACAGCACTATTTGGAATAGTCAGTACAGGAGGCAACCTTGATGTCCATCAACAGATGAATGGATAAAGAAGTTGTGGTACATATATACAATAGACTATTACTCAGCCATACAATGGAACAAATTTGAGTCCCCCTCTGTGGACTCAAATTCATACATCTGTGGAACTGAAATGTATGAATCTGGAGCCTGTTATACAGAGTGAGATATTGTGTTCTTACAGTAACAAAGTAATAGTTTTTAGTTTTGTTATATCTGCCTCAAAGAATTTGGGGAAGAAGATGAGGTATAAAATAAATGGATGGATGGATGAGTGGGCCATAGCTACCTAAGTATATCAGCCCTTGAGCTTGTTGGCCAAGCCTTGTCTTTTTTTCACCTGGTTTCCTAAAATCATGAGGATAAGGATAAATTTAATGCTGACTAAACCCTCCTGATAATCCTGTTTTTGTTAAATTGGAGTTCCTCACTTGTATTTGTCAATTGGGTTTGTCAGGCTATTCCAACCTTGCTGGGTAATTTATCTGTAATCTAGGTATGCTATATTGCATAGGAACCTGGAATGTTAGGTTAGAAGGAATCAAGGCAAATTGGAACTGGTCAACAGGAGATGGCAAAAGTGAACATCTACATATTAGGGATCAGTGAATTGAAATGGACTGGAATGGGTGAATGTAACTCAGATGACCATTATATCTACTACTGTGGGCAGGAATCCCTTAGAAGAAATGGAGCAGCCATCATAGTCAAAAAAAGAGTCTGAAATGCAGTACTTGGATGCAATCTCAAAAACAACAGAATGATCTCTGTTTGTTTCCAAGGCAATCCATTCAATATCAGGGTAATCCAAGTCTATGCCCCAATCACTAATGCGAAAAACCCTGAAGTTGAACAGTTCTGTGAGGACCTACAAGACCTTCTAGAACTAACACCCAAAAAGACATCCTTTTCATCATAGGGGACTGGAATGCAAAAGTAGGAAGTCAAGAGATACCTAGAGTAACAGACAAGTTTGGCCTTGGAGTACAAAACGAAGCAGGGCAAAGGCTAACAGAGTTTTGCCAAGAGAACGCACTGTTCATAGCAAACACCCTCTTCCAACAACACAAGAGACAACTCTACACATGGACATCACCAGATGGTCAACACCAAAATCAGACTGATTATATTCTTTGCAGCCAAAGATGGAGAAGCTCTATACAGTCAGCAAAAAATAAGACTGGGAGCTGACTGGCTCAGATCCTGAACTCCTTATAGCCAAATTCAGACTTAAATTGAGGAAAGTAGGGGAAACCACTAGACCATACCATTCAGGTATGACCTAAATCGAATCCCTTATGATTATACAGTGGAAGTGAGAAATAGATTCAAGGGATTAGATCTGATAGAGTGCCTGATGAACTACAGACAGAGGTTCATGACATTGTACAGGAGACAGAGATCAAGACTATCCCCAAGAAAAAGAAATGTTAAAAAGCAAAATGGCTGTCTGAGGAGGCCTTACAAATAGCTGTGAAAAGAAGAGAAGTGAAAAGCAAAGAAGAAAAGGAAAGATATACATATTTGAATGCAGAGTTCCAAAGAATAGCAAGGAGAGATAAAAAAAGCCTTCCTCAGTGATCATTGCAAAGAAATAGAGGAAAACAACAGAATGGGAAAGACTAGAAATCTCTTCAAGAAAATTAGAGATACCAAGGGAACACTTCATGCAAAGACGGGCTCAGTAAAGGGCAGAAATGGTATGGACCTAACAGAATCAGAAGATATCAAGAAGAGATGGCAAGAATACACAGAAGAAATGTACAAAAAAGAGCTTCATGACCAAGATAATCACGATGGTGTGATCACTCACCTAGAGCCAGACATCCTGGAAGGTGAAGTCAAGTGGGCCTTAGAAAGCATCACTATGAACAAAGCTAGTGGAGGTGATGGAATTCCAGTTGAGCTATTTCAAATCCTCAAAGATGATGCTGTGAAAGTGCTGCACTCAATATGTCAGCAAATTTGGAAAACTCTGCTGTGGCCACAGGACTGGAAACAGTCAGTTTTCATTTCAATCCCAAAGAAAGGCAATGCCAAAGAATACTCAAACTACCACACAATTGCACTCATCTCACATGCTAGTAAAGTAATGCTCAAAATTCTCCATGTCAGGCTTCAACAATACATGAACCATGAACTTCCAGATGTTCAAGCTGGATTCAGAAAAGGCAGAGGAACCAGAGATCAAATTGCCAACATCCACTGGATCATGGAAAAAGCAAGAGAGTTCCAGAAAAACATCTATTTCTGCTTTATTGACTATGCCACAGCCTTTGACTGTGTGGATCACAATAAACTGTGGAAAATTCTGAAAGAGATGAGAATACCAGACCACCTGACCTGCCTCT
>NW_011494606.1:2976038-2993720 GCF_000754665.1 Bison bison bison
ACATGGAACAACAGACTGGTTCCAATAGGAAAAGGAGTACGTCAAGGCTGTATATTGTCACCCTGCTTGTTTAACTTATATGCAGAGTACATCATGCGAAATGCTGGGCTGGAGGAAGCAGAAGCTGGAATCAAGATTGCCGGGAGAAATATCAATAACCTCAGATATGCAGATGACACCACTCTATGGAAGAAAGCGAAGAAGAACTAAAGAGCCTCTTGATGAAAGTGAAAGAGGAGAGTGAAAAAGTTGGCTTAAAGCTCAACATTCGGAAAACTAAGATCATGGCATCTGGCCCCATCGCTTCATGGCAAATAGATGGGGAAACAGTGGAAACAGTGGCAGACTTAATTTTTCTGGACTCCAAAATCACTGCAGATGGTGATTGCAGCCATGAAATTAAAAGATGCTTACTCCTTGGCAGGAAAGTTATGACCAACCTAGATAGCATATTGAAAAGCAGAGACATTACTTTGCCAACAAAGGTGTGTCTAGTCAAGGCTATGGTTTTTCCAGTGGTCATGTATGGATGTGAGAGTTGGATTATCAAGAAAGATGAGTGCCACAAAGAATTGATGCTTTTGAACTGTGGTGTTGGAGAAGACTCTTGAGGGTCCCTTGGACTGCAAGGAGATCCAACCAGTCCATCCTAAAGGAGATCAGTCCTGAGTGTTCACTGGAAGGATTGATGTTGAAGCTGAAACTCCAATACTTTGGCCACCTGATGCAAAGAACTGACTCATTGGAAAAGACCCTGATGCTGGGAAAGATTGAAGAGGGGAGAAGAACGGGACAACAGAGGATGAGATGGTTAGATGGCATCACGGACTCAATGGACATGAGTTTGGGTAAACTCTGGGAGCTGGTGATGGACAGGGAGGCCTGGCGCGCTGCTGTCCAAGGGGCTGCAAAGATTCGGACACAACTGAGCGACTGAACTGAACTGAACTGTGATATCACCTGCTATCACCAGGTGGCAGGTCACTGATGTCCCTTTGTAGCCTGCTATCCAAATGTCTGGAGTTTCCATTGTCAGCACTAAGAAACACAAAATGAACTTCCTCCTTTAACAGTTGGGGAAGCTAAGGATTAGTAGGGTTAGGTGACCAATCCAAGTTCATGAAATGAGTTAGTCACAGAGTGATGGCTAAGGCAAACAAACAGCATGAGTTCTCTGGAGCCAAGAGCAGGTTTATTTGGGATTAGAGTCAATCGAGGGCTTTCTGCAGTTGGATGGGTAGAGGAAATTCCGATGACTGGAAGTGCCAAGGAGTTCCACAGCTTAAGTCACTTTTCCCCTGGATCTTTAATTTCTAGTTTGATGACATTAGTGGAAAAGGAGAGAATGGAAGTTTCTTTCCTTCAGATACATATTTTTAAGACAATTGGGGAAAGAAGCAGAGGACAAAAAGGATCTGCAAAAATTTGAAAAGGAAAGGAGCTGGTTTGAAGAAACCTGAAGAAAAAGAAACTAACATCTTTGGACAGCCCAGATAAGCACTGGGGTTAGAGAGGGTATGGATCTGGGTTGCTAAAGAGACAGAAACAGATGTGGGCTGGTCCCTGGCCAGAAGGCCTGTGTAAACCACCTCTAATGCTCTGGGCTTGAGCTGGAGGCCTCCCTGCGTCCTTAGAAACGCTCTTGCTCAATAGAAGATACCTACTTGTGGCCTCAGTTCTGTTTCTCTTAGTGGCCATCATTTGCTGGGCTCCTAAAATGATGTCTCAGAGCAGGACAGGTTATTTTAAGGAGTAAGTGACTAATAACCAACCCAAGAAAAGCAATCCCTAAAAGTTACCTAAGTTCTGAAAATTTCCCAATTATAAATTTATTCCTTTATCTATAACCAACTTCAGCATGCATCAGAATTACTAGGTGGACAGTGAGCTATGCCTCACCCTGGTCTGGGATGGGGCCTGATAATTCCCTGACAATCTGCATTTCTAATAAGTTTCTGAATAGTGCTGATGCTGCCAGCTCTCCCATTAAGGGTCCTTGGCTTGGAGTATCACCCTTGTCAGTGGCTCCATGTTTCAGGACAAGTGGCATGGTGAGATAAGAAGATTCTACTTGGAATTAGGCGCACTAGCTTTGTCTCTTGTTAGCTGTCCTTTCTAAGGCTCAGTTTTCTCATTTGTAAACTGAAAGTTGTGCTGAATAGAATATTCTTTCTCTGAATTTCGCTTTAGACACTTTGTGAAATTAATGGGTTTTTTTTTTGGTGGGGGTGCTCCTGTCTCGTGTGACTGTGGAATCACCTAGGGGCTTGTTAGAAGAAAGACACAATCTTTATTTAACCGTCACTTTGAGTAGGGACTGCTAGCTTTTCTTTCAAAAACCATTCTCTCCTTTTCCCATTAGTACTAGATTCACTAAAGGCAGCTGATTATATAGCATTCATAATAAAGACCACATTTCCCAGCCTCCTTTGCAGTCAGGTATTACCATGTGACTACTACTGGCTGCTGGGATGTGAGTGGCTATGTTTACATCTTCTAGTTTATCCCCTTACTTTTTCTTACATAGAAAAAGTATGTTCTACATTGTGCCTTACTCCCTTCCTGCCAGTAGAACCAACTTCAATCAAAAATTATGTATTGAGTAGCTACCATGTGCTTGGCATTCTTCTAGGCACTTGGCACACCCAGTGAATAAACAAGACAAATACCCTTGCCCCAGTGAAGTTTACAGCCTAACAGGTGGAGACATACAATAAACATATCTTTGTTGGCCACCATTCAACCAGGAACCAAAAAGCATGCAATATATGGTGTGCTTGGCCTCAATGCTCAGCAAGCCAGATGGGTTTTCTCAGTCCTCAGGGTGGGTTTCTCTGAAGTGGGCCAACAAGCTTTGACCGGGGAATATACACTGTGTGGCAAACTCCAGCTCTGGGCATGTGCCAGTGTAGACTAAAGGCTAAGGAATAACCCTTTCTGTACCACTTCCCTCTTTACAAAATGGCCTAAGACTATTGAAAAACCAACCAACAAACAAGGCATCCACCTCCATGCCTCAGTTCTTGATAGAGAAAACAAGGGGTGGTGTGAAAGCCTGAAAGAGATTCGTTTTGGCTGGGTTTTGACTGAGGAACACAAATTTGGGAGCCCCAGTGCTGTGAAGTATGAGAATTACAGCAATGACCATTTCTCTGGTGCCTCAGGAGCTAAGGTGCTGGGTGCTGCATGGACCTTACCTTGCATTGCCACAGCCAAGAGTATAACTAAAATGTTTAACAGCCAGGAAGGTGTAGACACCAAACTCTCAGAACTGACCCTGCCTACAGCTCTGGGACCAGATCTGCAGCTCCTGCTGCTGTTTCAGACATGCCCTCAGGCTGCTGATGCTATGGATGCCTGGAAGTCCCAAAAGGGGATGTTTAGAATGTTTAGGAGTGAGGGAAATCCAGGAGCTCAGTGGTTTTTCACCAACCACTATAGATACATCTGAATATTCTAATAACTGGAATACCTCTACTGGTGTGTACCAGCTGAATAGCGACCTGCAAGGTAAATGTTGTCATCCCAGTTTCATAGATGAGGGTGCCAAGCCTCAAGGCCTGAGATTTCCCTGAGAACTCATGGCTAGTGAGTGAAATGCTTCGCTGGGAAAGAAAGAATGTCAGAGTTGCTGGGAGGATGTGGGAGTGTCGGGGCCTCAGTTTCAGAGACAGTAAAAGATTTCAGCTAGGAAATCTCTCCCCTGACAGTTCTTATCCGAGGAGCTTAGAGAAAAGCAGCTACTTATTGAAAAGCTTATGAGTGGGGATCTCAAGGCAACTTCTTCCTCCCCAGGGAGTCCCGAGTTCCAGGGTAAATACCCTGAAAGCTCATCAGCCCTGCCCAGATGCTGAACCTCCCTCCCCGTGAGGGACAGTGCAGCATTCCAGCTGCTCAGCCGGGCAGCTCTGTGTGCAAGGAATGGAATAGAATGGAATGTCCAGATATTGCCGGGCAGAGGGCCACGGAACAGAACATTTCAACGTGTCAGGAGGAAATGCCTGGCAGAAATCAAACCAACTGGCTGATCGTGAGTATTTAGCAATCACTCGGCATGTAGAGCATTAGCAGGTGTCAGAGGTCAGCTGGAAGGCCTATCACTCGTGTCAAATCACACAGCCAGTGAGGAGGAGGGGGAGGCTGAGTGTCCCACCCCTGCTTCACCCACGTGCGCCTCTTTCATTTGGTTTATACATTAGGGTACTGATTCCAACTGCACAAAATGTTCCACTGCTTTAAAAAAAAAAAAAAAAAGATTTTTGCTGTTGATAAACCACTGACCTCATTCACTTGCCACATTTCACTGATAAGAAAACCGGGTCTCAGGGCTGATGACTGGCTGTCCTACCATGGGAGCGGCCTCCTGATGGCCAGTCCAATACTCTGCCCCCTTGGTCTCCCATGCATCCAACTCTGCCGGGCAAAGGGGTGGGAGAAGGCAAGGAAAGCGATGCTCACCTTCACTGGGCAAACGATGGGCAGACTTAGTTGCGAGAAAGGATCAAAATATCCAAAGCTGGCATCCCTGGATGGATTGTGTCTGGCAGACAGTCTGGGCTGCAGAAGCTCAAGGAGGGAGAGGCCGGTTGTTCTGGAATGTTAGTGGTGGGAAGATGACTTAAGCTGGACCCTGAAGGGTGAGGACTTGGAGGAACAAAAAGAGAGAGGGGAGACATGGGGGAGGAAGGTGTGAGAAAAGGGCTCAGCAACGGATGGTGGAAAGGTCCTGAGAAATGTAGTATTTCCTACCATATCAGTAAACAAGAATGCCACAGTCATCAGCAATTGCAGCACTCCAATATGAGCTCATAAGCCCTAAAGGCACAGGAAGGAGAAGAATACCTGAGATTTGGCAGCCATCGAGTTGTAGCCACTTCCTACGGTGAGCTAAAGGGAGCTCAGGACGTGAAAAAACACAGGATACTGGCTCCAGATAGCTGAGATGCATGTGAAAGGAATGGCTTCAGTGAGCCCAGACTTGTGCATCTTCTCATACACAGACATGTGCTAAATTCCTTAGCTTGGGATGTCTGGTTTTCTTTAAGTCATAAAAATACTTTGATATTCAGACTACCTGCCCTTTGTTGCAAACTTTATAACCTGATTCCTCCCCTCTGCCCTCTCAGAGCAGTTCTCTCAGGGTTACCTGAGATGGCTGTCTCCCAGGTTAAAGTCCTAAAAATTCCCACTGAATAAAATATTACTTTCAACTTTTAGGTTGTGTGTATTTTTTCAGTCGACATCCTGACTTGAGGAGGCTGGGACAGTAGCCTTGCTTCTCTGCCAGTCACTTACTGTCTCAGACCACAGCTGTTCCTCCATCATATGACAGAGTTCTATCAGAGCCCTGGCTCCCAAACTCTCCCAGTCATCAGAATCACCAGGTTGGGAACTTTCTGATAACTTAGGTCCTGGGTGCTGCTAGTTTTGAGGGAGATGATTTAAGTACTAGACTTGGAGAATCTTGAGACCTCTGAGTTCCCTTTTGGCTCCGAAATTCTACAACCTTAAGATGCTTCCGCAGGCATTTGGCTCTCTCCCCATGGAATTAAAAAAGCATACTATTCTCCAACAGATGTGTGCCTGTCCAGAGCGTCAAGGAATAAGAGCTGCATCTTTCAAGGAGGAAAGTGGGTCCCACCTCCTGATCCACTTAGGCTCTGTAAGTCCCCAGGCACTGAAGTCCTTTGCTATGATGAGGTTTTCACTCCTAGTGTTTATCCAAAGTATGACAACTATTGTTTGAAGTTGTCTGTGCCTAAGGCTCTTTCTTAATTCCAAAGATTCCTGCTTACCCCCAAATCCCCACAACCTGAACATTTCACCCTGTCTCCCACCTCCAGAGTGCATAGATACCCATTAACAGCGGACTAATGCTCAAATTTCAGCACCAAGACATTTATTTTTTCAAACTGAAAAAAGTACTTTTTACTGGACATTTAATCTAGGCTCATTGGGGAAAAATTAGGAATTACATATTAGAAATAAAGAAAAATTACCTCAAACATCACTTTAATGACATATTCTTGTAAACCTTTCTCTAGCCAAATGAAATCTTTCCCACATTTCTCACCTCATGTTTCTTTGAGGGAATAGAAGCCCTCCCTCAGACATAAACTCTTCTTCTCTCACCACCAGGCCTGTGGATTTCATCTCCATCTGCAGACACACCCCTACCTTCTCTCCTATTGGCAACAGAAATGGACTTGCTTTTGTCGAAAACCAGCCCCTCCAGCCACTGGGATACCATCTTCTCTGTCCTCCAGTGACCCTACCCTGGCCATTACCCAGCGCTCTTGCACCCTCAGGGGCTCATTATCTCCATTATTCCCGGGAGCTTACAAACCCTCCTTGGTTTAAAAAATCCCTTCATGGAACGTAAACTGGTGTGGCCACTATGGAAAACAATACAGAGTTTCCTTAAAAAACTAAAAAAGAGAGCTACCATATGTTCCTGCAATCCCACCTCTGGGCATATATCCAGAGAAAACTCTGATTCAAAAAGATACATGAGGACTTCCCTGATGGTTCAGTGGTTACGAATCCGCCTGCCAGTGCAGGGGACACAACTTTGATCCCTGGTCCAGGAAGATTCTACATGCCTCGTGGCCACTAAGCCCACGTGCCACGACTACTGAAGCCCACACATTCTAGAGCCTGTGTTCTGCAACAAGAGAAGCCACTGCAATGAGAAGCCCCTGCCCTGCAACTACAGAGTAGCCCCTGCATGCAGCAGAGAAGATCCAGTGCAGCCAAAACTAAATAAAGAAATAAAATATTAAAAGCTACCTGCAACCCAATGTTCATAGCAGCACAATTCACAGTAGCCAGGACATGGAAGCAACTTAAGTATCCACTGATAGATGAATAGATAAAGATGTGGTGTTTATCAATGGAATACTACTCAGCCATAAAAAAGAGTTAGCGATAGGGAAGCCTGGCATGCTGCAGTCCACGGGGTCACAAAGAGCTGGACATGACTGAGTGACTGAACTGAACTGAAAAAAAAGAATGAAATAATGACATTTGCAGCAACATGGATGGACCTAAAGATTATCACACTAAATGAAGTAGGTCAAACAGAGAAAGACAAACATCACATGATATTACTTATACGTGGAATCCAAAAGCTGACACAGATGAACGCATTTACAAAACAGAAACAGACGCACAGACATAGACAACGCGCTTATGGTTACCAAAGGGGAAAAAGGTAGGAGGGGAACGGGGAAGGGATAAATTAGGAGTTTGAGATTAGCTACTTAGACACAAACTACTATACATAAAACAGATTAAAAAATAAGGTCCTACTGTATAGCACAGGGAACTATACTAAATATCTTACAATAAACCATAATGGAAAAGAATCTGAAAAAATACATATATATAATATAAACTGAATCACTTTGCTGTAACCAGAAACTAACATAACATTGTAAATCAATTATACTTCAATAAAAATAAATATAAATATCTCCTCCTGGACCACTGTATTCATTTCCTATGGCTACTATAACAAGGTACCCCAGATTGAGTGGCTTAAAACAACAAAACTGTATTATCTCACAATTTTGGAACCTAGAATCTGCACCAAATTGTGTGGAATTTGTGTGGAATTGTGTGAAGTTGTTCACAATTGTGGAACACCAAAATTGAGGTGTTGGCAGGACCATGTTCCACCCAAAATCTGTGGTGAGACTCCAGCCCCTGGTGGTGGCTACCAATCCTTTATGTTTCTTGGCTTGCAACTGCCTCTCCAAGTTCCAACTCTGTCCTCACGTAGCATTCTCCCTGGGTGTTTCTTCTCCCCTCTTACAAGGACACGAATCATTTTGTATTAAGGGACCACCCTCCTCCAGTGTGACCTCATCTTAATTTACATCTTAAGATGTAAATTTCAAAACAACAGTCACAGGTATTAGGGGTTAGGACGTCTACATAACTTGCAGGGGGACACAATTCAACCTGCACAACACCACATCCCTCCTGTGTCTACTCCACCTCCATTGCCCTCCGCGGTGACGCTCATTCAAAGCAGCTCCGTCTCACTGTCTTTGTCTCTCTACCTCCGCATCTTACTCTTCAACCCTCCACAGTTCCGCTGTACCACGGGGATCGCTTGTGTCACTAGCCAGGCCACCATCACCAGACTACTCTTACAAACTCCTAACTGGTCTCTCTACTTTGACTTTTGCCCCTCAAGTCATTCTGTGCACCAAGCCAGAGTGATATTCTTAGATATAAATCAGGTCATGATTTGCTCTACTTAAAACTCCCCTTTATATCACACTTATAAGGAAAGCTAAATTCTTACATGACCTACAAGATAGATTCTTTCTCACCTGCCCCTGCCTACTTCTCTGGCATCCTCTCCCTCAGTGTCCCCATCACTCACTGATCACTGTTATAATGATCTTGTTTACTTCTTTATGGTCTCTTCCCTCTCCCTCCCCTAGAATGTAATCTCCAGGAGAACGGACACCTTGTCCCTCTTTTTACGTGCACCCTCAGTGAAGAGGCAGTAGGGTCTTTTGCTCAGCAGGCACCCAAAAACTATGTACTGAACGAGGACAAACACTGTGGTAGACGGCCTCCCAGATGACCCCGTGATCCCTCCTAGTATTCACACTGTTGTGTAGCTCCCTCCCACATGGCCCAGGGTAAATCTGCAAAATCAATGGAGCATTGCAGAAGTGACAAAGTAGGGCCACTGAGGGAGGTATGAAAGATCTTGTGATCTTCATCTTGTTCTCTAGGTTCCCCTGCTCCGGGGGAACCCAGCTGCCATGCCACGAGGATACAAGAGCTGTCCTATGCATGGATGTGTGGGTAAGAAGCGGAGGCCTGCTGCCAACGACCACAGAAGGAGCCATCTTGGAAGTGTCCTCTATCCCCATTTATGGGGATATGTCTTTAGACACAGGTGATCATAGCCCCAGCTGACATACCCCCATGAGGGACTATGTGCCAGAAGCCATTTCTGAATTCCTGACTCACAGAAAGTGTGAGGCAATACATGCTTATTATTTTAAAGCACAAAGTTTGGGGAGTAATTTGATATGTATCAACAGATAGTTAATACACTTGTAAATGCTATATTTTTTTCTTTAAAAGATAAGATTATAATATCCAAACTGCTTAGAAAACAACTTTTTCCTTTAAATGGTATATCATGAACACCTTCCAAGTTGATAAATCCATATCCGCAGTCATTTTAATGGATATTCAGAATTTCACTGAATAAATATATACCACAACTTAGCTAGCCACTCCTCTAAATCTCAAAATTTTCACTACTATACTAAAAATTGCAATGGCCATTTTTGTGAGTAATTCTTAATGACATTTATGGGTTTCTTAAAATAAATTCAGAAGTGAAATTACTGAATCAAAGGGTATATTTTGAGCAGCACATTTCCAGATTGTGTCTTTTGAAATCTTGCATATGCTTATTTCCGGGAGGATCTGAGAACACCTGCTTAGTAGGCAAGTTCTTCAAAAACTTTTACTATGTTGCCCATCTGATAAGCTTTCAAAATGACCTTTGATTGTTTGAACACTCATCTCTTTGATTCTTAACTACAGCAGCCTTGAAACCATGTTTATGAGCAGCCCTGGGTGGGGAGGTCTCAGAGACAGAGAGGGCTCTGTCAGCCCATGCGTTTGCCCAGCCCATCATCTCCACCCCAAACAGCCCTTGGGAAGGACTGGACTGCCTCTGTTTCTAAGCTATCCCCTGCTTTTCTTTCCCTAGGGTGCAGGCAGAGGAGGAGTAAGGGGTTTCCTTCTTGAAACAGATGAAGGCCCTGGCATCACTGGCTCCCAGACCACTGACCCTGTCCTGTGGGCGGGGTGGGGTGGGGTCCAGCTGTCTGACCTCTCCACAGCTGGGGAACCGTCCGTTCTCAGATAAGGAAAAATGCTGTCTCCATTTCCCTACTCCATTCTGCCAAAGTGCTTGAGGAGAAGAAAAGAAATGGTATTCAAATTAGTAATGCCACCAACAGAACTCAGGTTAACTTTGCAGTCAGACTAAGCTATTTAGAGCTCCACCTACCATAAGGAAGATAGATAACACTGTTCTCAGGGAGGCTTCCTGACCCTCCTGCTTGGGGTCCCCACAGTGGGGAGATCTCCACTGGGCACGCTTCTCTCTGCTTTCTGGAGCATGGGGAGAAAGCAGAGTAAAGGGGGAGAAGGGAGAGCGGTATCAGGCCAGAGGGGAAGGGAGAAAAAGCAAAGAAAGCTATGAAGGAGAGAGGAAGGACGGAGGAGAGAGGAAGAGCAATGAGGCATATGGGTTATGGGAACACACGCCGGGTTTGTCTGGCGGTTAGTGACATCGCCAAAACCTACAACTCAACTCCTAGGGCTGGGAAGAGTAATGTGGATTTATGGTAATTCCCTGGGCAGAAGGAATACATTGTGTCACACCCCAGAACAGCAGGCCCTAATCAAACTTTCCCGTTTTCCTCTCCCCTTACTCTCCCAAAGCCTGTTTTTGAAAAATTCCTTTAATTTCCAGATCTCCATCTCTGCTCAGGTACCCTATGGAGCACAAGCAGGATGACCAGCCCTTGGTCTGCAGGTTGGTCAAGCCTTTCAACCTGGAGCCCCTCCTGCCTTCCTCTCCATTCCCTGCTGCACCCTGGCTTATTCCAGAAGTCAGTTCTGCACTCTGCCCAGAGCTGTGTGGTTTCTTGGAGTCCCCACAACCGCTGAAAGACCCAGCCTACTCACCCAGCATCTCCCTAGCTTCCCTTTTTCTCAGCAACGGGACAGATGGTGACTGCCTGGTGGGTGTTAGGGTGTCAGGGTGTTGTGAACACACTCACCTGTCCTCTGGTGCTGTCCATTCCTGGTCCAAATGGGGGATGCCCAGCTTCCTTCCAGGTAATGAGAATTCGACCTTTTATATACCTGGTGTGTGTTTTCACATTCTCCTACAATTCAGTTATCTTCTAGAGCTGGGGCCGAGAGGAAGGGGAGGAAAGGGGCCCCTGGCCCTCCCCTGCGCTTATAGGCACTGAACCCCAAGAAAACTGAAATCCCAGGTGAATGGCTTGCTCAAGGTCATGGGGTCAGCAGAACTGAGGTAGGATCACAGCTTTGATTCCAGAACGAATTCAAATCTCTTCCATATGCCATGCTCAAGGCCAGGTTATAATTTCCCTAAGCCCTAGACACTTGCGTTTTTATAGGCTCCTTCTACCATAAAAAATATTTAAAATGAGCAAAGAAAGTATAATAATCATTTCTTTGTATTTTAGGGACTTTAACCAGGACATCTTCTAGTTGGTATTAGGAATGTTTGGTGGTTTTCCAGACTTTTATTTTTTAAACACATCATGGGCTCCAATCTGGTCAAGCATCAACTAAGGCTGAGGCATCTCTGACTGAGGCGTTTTGTTTAATTTTGTTTTTTAAAATCATGTATTTCTACAAAGTATTGGACTTGTCTCAATGGAAATGGTGTAAAAAAAATGATATGTGATATGTATCATACTTAATAAATCAATCTTGTAAAAAAAAGATACTTTATGATTGCATTGGTATAAAGACAAATATAATCCTGGTTGGATTCATTATTCTATATTCATTATTTCTTCTGATTTTAAAATCAAAACCTTTTTATGGCCCCTAAGGCTACCCATTCAAGTGTTCTGGCCTGGAGAATTCCATGGACTGTATAGTCCATGGGGTTGCAAAGAGTTGGACACAACTGAGCGACTTTCACTTTGCTTCAAAGTCCCAAGGACCCCAGACAGTGCCTGCTGTCCCAAGGAACCAGGCGCCCTCCCTGCCGCCTTGCACTGAATGCTCTGCACAGATACACCGAGGCCTGCTTTTCAAAGCGTTTCCACAGCTGTGGAGGGCGATGAGATTATTAGGAAGGAAAAAAGATCTAGTTGATTAACAATGTAAAACACCTGTGTGCCTTACAGACCTCCAGCTGGGAGACACGCAAAAGCCACAAGTGACCTGACACATAGCCAAGGGGCTGGAGCTGGGTTTCCCCTGGGATGCTCACCCACCTCTTAGACCCCACCTGCCCAGCCCACCGTGACGAAACCAGCTTCACCAAACATCTGTCTCCTGCCACTACAGAGCAAGCACTCCTCTTTCTCTCCTGGTGAGTCGACATCAAGGACTTTCATCATGAAGATCAAGAGGAGGTACTCTGTGACCAGGGACAGCTTCCCTGTTCCAAGATGATACTGGGAGACGGCGTTCAGTTAAGAAGCTGAGTTACTCTTTCTGTGTGAGCCTTTGGAGATGCCAGGTAATGGCTTCTATACGTCTACTGCAGGTAACTGTAAGAGTCACAGCCTGTCTTTTTGCCTTCAGGGAGGAGGCATCTAGAGCAGAGATGGCCAATGTGGGTTGCACGTGCTACCAGACCTCTGCCCAGACTGGAGCAGACATTTTCATTCAGTCATGCATTCTGTCTGCAGAGACTGGGGTCGGGCTTGGGATCCTTCACAGCCCGGATAGTGCAAGTCCGCCCATGGGAGACCTGCTAGCCCTCTCTGATCTCAACCATTCTCTTCAGCCCTTACTCCCTCCTCTCTTTTTATAACTTTAAAGGAATACATGCATGAGAAACCCAAACAGTGCTGCATATTTTTAACCCTTGAAATAATTATAGGTATATACATACACTTATGTATATAATTACTGTTCCCATTTCACAAAGGCAGGAAATGAGGCTTGAAGAGGTTAAATATTTAACCCAGAACATAATCACTAATAAATGGTAGAGCTGGGGTTTGAATATAAGCTGACTCAAAAGCCCAGAACATAGCTTAATGGAGATGTGAGCTCTAAAAGAGATGCCTTAAATTAATGATGAAACATTGACTCTGGAATTCCTGGCAATGGGGAGTTAGGGAAATTGAGGTATCATTACCCCAGAACCACATCACATGAGACTGCTTAGTTGAGACCGAGATCTTAATTTGTCTTCCCATCAAAGGCTCAAGATGCGATGTGAAGTCTTTAAAAGAAAGGGAAGCAGGCTACTCTAGGGCACTTGCATCTGCTTCTCCAGGGCCACATCTGTCTCTTCAGATGCTCTCAGCTGCCTGCCTATTGGCTACTTGGGAGTCCCTGGAAGTGGTCTTTGCATCAATTGCTTTGCATCCTGCAAAGGAGTCTAGTCTCCCGGGTGGTCTTTGCATCAATTGCTGACCTTCTTCTCAACCCCGAGGACTCAGAGTTACAGGAAAGCTCCCCACGTCTATAATTCCACCAGTCATCTCCCTGCAGGAAAGCTTTAGATCTGTAAGTCATGCACCTGAAAGAGGTTAGAATGAAGTAGGAGAAAGATAAGCAAAGAACCAGCCCCACCCAGCATCTGGGAAGACGGGGCCACTGGAGGTGGACCCTGCCCCCCAGGGTCAGCCCCTACAAAACAGAGGGCACCAGGGGCCGGGGTCTGAGGGGAACTGCTCATTCTCCTTTCTGCTCCTCCTTCTCTTAGCATCCCATCCACCTCTATGGTCTTTCTCTCTGGTCCATGCCATTGCAATTCACAAGTCCCCATCTGTGTGACCCCCTCCCCTACCATGGCACTTGACCTAGACTTCTGTATGGGAAATGAGGTGAGGATGGGGTGGGGAGAGGATGTGAGCCCTCACTAAGCACTTAGTATGTGCAAGTACTTTATATATCTTGTTTTATTTTTGCCTTTGAACTGGCTGTACAATTTGAATTTCATAATACAAATGAGAGCCAAAGAGATTAAGCAATTTGTCCCCAGAGCTAGAAAGCAGTGCTAAACAGTCTTGTTCTGAGTCTGTCTGACTGCATTGTCCAGACAAGACCTTCCCACCCGTCTCCCTGTTCCTGTCCCAGGCTCCAAGCTATCACCTTGCTGAGTTTTAGCCCTTCTGGATAACCGCCTCCTTTCAGTGGGGTCACCAGCGCATCACAAGCACTGTCAGGGCATGTTAAACACATTCTCTTTCCCAGATCCTGATTTTAGAGTGTGGGTGGAAACTGAGAATTTGCATTTCTGTGTTTTTTCTGGGGGTAGGGAGTTGGTTTTTGATTTTAAGAATTTTGGCCACCACTGAGTGTGGACTCCTAGTTCGCCAACCTGGGATCAAACCGCACCCCCTGCAGTGGAGCACTGAAAGTGCAGAATCTTAACCACTGGACCACCAGGGAAGTCCCAAATTTTCCATTTCTAATGAGCTCTCAAGTGTTGCTGCCACTGGGGTGCAGGGAAACCACACTTTGAGAACCGCTGCTTTAAATCATAAGATTGGGTACCTAATGGTAGAGTTTCAACCTTCTAGCAGGAAAATATTTGGGGCTCCAGGGCTTTTTCCAGTGACCCTGGAAACACATCAAGTAGACAGCTGCTTCGGCGTCCCTGGCCAGCCTGCTTTTCCTCAAGTCTTTGATGTGCTTTAAGGTGGAGCCAGAGAGCGCGCTCAGTAACATGATCTTTGGAGAAAGGCACTCGGGTGCCTGGTCTCTAGCCCTGGCTGGGCGGAGGGCTGGAACTGCCCAAGCACGTGAAAAAATAAGAGGAAAGGCCAGGGCAGCAGCTGCAGGCTGTTTCAGAGACTGCTACTAAGGTTTTCATCAGCTGGAGCCGTATTTGCCCTCAGGGTGAGTCTGACGGGGGCTGACAGGCCATAGCAGATGCTGCGCAATCACAGCAGCTGTCTCCACCTGCCCTGTAATCAACACAAAACAGCAAAGAAGTTAAAAGCCTCCTTTTAACTGCTCCCCTTGGGGATTCCCACCCATGGCTGGGGGAGCTGACACACAGAGGGCGGAGGAAGGAGCATCCTGCTCACTCAGGCTGCCCCAGAAACGCTCTCCTTACTGGGGTAGGAATCCCAGGATCAAGAGGAGTTAAGGAATGAGGGCAGCGTCTAAACGCCCATGAAGGTACAAATAACAGCCCTTGCCCATTCTAATAAGAGCTAACATTTTTGGGGGCTGCGCTGGGTCTTTGTCACAGCGTGTGTGTGTGTGTTCTCAGTAGTGTCTGATTCTTTGCGACTCTTTAGACTGTAGCCTGACAGGCTCCTCTGTCCATGGGATTTTTCAGGCAAGAATACTGGAGTGGACTGCCATTTCCTCCTCCAGGAGCTCTTCCTGACCCAGGAATCGAACCTGCGTCTCCCTGCATTGCAGGCGGATACTTTACTTGCTGAGTCACTGGGGAAGCCACAGCGTGTGGCTACTAAGTAGCAGAGCTGGGATCTGAGTTGAAACCTGTCTTCTCCAGATACCATGCTCTGTTAAACCGCCTCCCTTCTGAAGTTGGATTCATTGATTCATATTAATATATGCATTCACTCACTCAAACATTTTAGGCACTGAGAATAAGAAAGGAAGACCCAGTCTTTACACTCAAGAAATTCACAGATGTGGAAAAGAAAAGCAAGTGATTCACCAAGGGAGAAATGCTATGAAGAGCAAGTATAAGAATGCAAGGACTGAGGGTGTTAGATGAGGGCGGCTCACCCACATGGGCAGAGACAGGGCCCTGCAGACACTGTTAGCGGCAGTAATCCTTGAACAAACGAGTTAAGGGGTTAGTCTCCTGACTCCCAGTGAAGGGCTGGCTTAGTCTCGACGAGGCACAGGCGAGGGCAGGCTATCCCACTGAGGAGGCTGGAGAGCTTCTTCATCCAGTGGTTCTCAACTCTGTTGCACAATGGAATCATCTGGAGAGGTTCTAAAAGGCCCTATGCCCTGGCCCTTGCCAATCAATCAGAATCCTGGCGCAAGGACTCCCCAGGTGATATCAGTATGCAGCAGAGTTTGACAGCCACTGTTCTAGATGGTCCATGGGTCCTCCAATAGAGCTTCTCAGGCTCTCACCCATTGCTTGTTCCTGTTTCCCATCGAATGAGCCAAATTTCAAGGAAAACTAGAGTGGGCCCCTGGTGAGTCTGAATTTTCACACAGAGGAGTTTCAAAGGCCTGGGAGTCTTCCCTGGTGGTCCAGTTGTTAAGACTTCACCTTCCAATGCAGGGGGTATGGACTCCTGATTGGGAAACTAAGATCTCACATGACTCCAGGCCAAAAGATCAAAACAAAACAGAAGCAATATCGTAAGAAATTCAATTAAGACCTTTTTTAATGGCCCACATTAAAAAAAAATCTTTAAAAAATAAAATCAAAGGCCTGTGAATACCACTTATGCTTTTGTGACTTCTTCCAGCTGAAGGTTGAAATTTCAGATGAGAAAAGTGGTTGTGAGAAGGGAACAGCTGGATAAATACCTAGCATGAGAATGTAACTCCAGATCTAGATTTATCCTTAGTTCTCTCCACGCACAAACAATTATACAGTCAGATCTTGGGGATCTGGTATTCTGACCCATGACTGATGCCAAAGAAATGGTTGCCTCCTAGCAAGGAACTCAGTGCATCTCAGGAAGATGTGGAAGAACTTTTTTGGTAAGAGAATGGTAACAACAGCAATGACTACTTTTGAGTTCCTAGCTAAGAACTGCTCCAGGTCAAATACTACTCCTTTAATCCTTACAACACATTCAAGAGGTAAATATTAGGTTGGTGTAAAAGTAATCATGGCTTTTACATTGTTGAAATTTGACATTTGATATTGGAATATATTCTTAATAAATATGGTCATGTTATATATCATCTACTGTATTCACCTGACCGCTCACCAACCGACCACCACTTCTTCAAGCATCTCAGCAACTTTTTGCAGGGAAAATGCTTCCACAATCAGCAAGAGGCAGAAAATGCTTTCCAGGAGTTTGTCAAATCCCAAAGCACAAATATTTATGTTACAGGAATAAACAAACTTCTTTCTCACTGGCAAAAATGTGTTTGTTGATTATACTGGTTCCTATTTTGATTAATAATGATTTAAATTTCATGGTCTGAAACCACTATTAGATTTGCACCAACCTAATGGGGACGCAAAGAGTTGGACACAACTGAGCGACTGAACTGAACTGAATATTATTATTAGCATTTTAGAAAGGAGGAAATCGAGGTCTAGAGAGGCCACTCAACCTATAAGTGGCAGAAGCAAGATTTGAACTCAAATTCCAAAGTTCTTCCCACTGGACTATGCTTACCTCTAGGCTGGAATCAAGATTGCCGGGAGAAATATCAATAACCTCAGATATGCAGATGACACCACCGTTATGGCAGAAAGTGAAGAGGAACTAAAAAGCCTCTTGATGAAAGTGAAAGTGGAAAGTGAAAAAGTTGGCTTAAAGCTCAACATTCAGAAAACGAAGATCATGGCATCTGGTCCCATCACTTTATGGCAAATAGATGGGGAAACAGTGGAAACAGTGGCAGACTTTATTTTTTTGGGCTCCAAAATCACTGCAGATGGTGACTGCAGCCATGAAATTAAAAGACGCTTACTCCTTGGAAGGAAAGTTATAACCAACCTAGATAGCATATTGAAAAGCAGAGACATTACTTTGCCAACAAAGGTCCGTCTAGTCAAGGCTATGGTTTTTCCAGTGGTCATGTATGGATGTGAGAGTTGGACTGTGAAGAAGGCTGAGCGCCAAAGAATTGATGCTTTTGAACTGTGGTGTTGGAGAAGACTCTTGAGAGTCCCTTGGACTACAAGGAGATCCAACCAGTCCATTCTGAAGGAGATCAGCCCTGGAATTTCTTTGGAAGGAATGATGCTAAAGCTGAAAATCCAGTACTTTG
>NW_011494606.1:2993869-3003539 GCF_000754665.1 Bison bison bison
ATGCCACTTTGGTGATGGACAGGGAGGCCTGGAGTGCTGCGATTCATGGGGTCGCAAAGAGTCGGACACGACTGAGCGGCTGACCTGAACTGAACTGAACTGATTGAGCATAAGGGGGTAACTGACACAAAAAAGGGAAATTTACCCTAAAATTTAAGGGGGATGAAGGAAACCAGATAGTACTGCAAAACCAGATGCAGTGGAAGACTCTCTCTTCCAAATAGTTCTTCTCTATTTGATACTTTCCATCAGTAACTATAAAATCATACTTCCCATCTTTTAAAAAACCCTCCCTTGACCCCACTGCACACTCTAATTACTTCCATTTCTCTGATAAGCACAAAGTTGTTCATATCAATGTGAGAAGAAGTGTGTGAGATGAGCTGTGGGGGTGGCATGTGAACGTCCTCTGGACTGGGGCGCTAGGTGTCCTTCAAGGTCCTGGTGGGGGCGTTAATCCTGACTTCCTTTTCCCATTTCTCTCTCTGCCTCTCCAGGAAGGCCTGTGTTGAGGCTAGGGCAGATGAGGGCTGCAGATGGCCAGGGAGGATGGGAGCGGCAGAAACGGAGGCTAAGAGCTGAGGTCAGAGCCTAGGTCCTGCTCACTGGAGGTCAGGCCAGAGCTGCCTGAGATGTAGTCATTTTTCAGACCATATTCTCCCAGGCACAGTTATACCCTGGGTTATTTATTTGGGATCTGAAAGAAACAAACATTTGCAGAAAACCCACAGTATCCTAGACATTGTGCTAAGTGTTGAACATACTTTATTTCATTTACACACTAAACAATGTCGCAGGAAAGGATGTCTTCTTTTAAAGAGGCACAGAGCGATTAAAGTTCTTGATAGAGGCACTCAGGACATGTTGAGCCAAAACTTCAAACCAGGAAAGAGCCTAGGAGGAACCTGCCTTCCTGGCTTTTTCTCAAACAGTATCCCAAAGAATTGGTGGGCTGGAGGAGATGGTGGCTCAGTGGCCAAAGTGACCTGAAATCCCCTTAGACTGTCATTTCATGTCTCATCCCTTGGAGATGGACAACCTGACTCCAGCCCAGATGCTGGGCCAGCCCACAGGAACGTGGTACCCTGATCACCAAATCCACACACCTCATAACCACACGTCAGGAGGAGCACCAGATGCCATAGAAGTGGTTTGAATTTTGGAAGAAAGGAGATAAGTGAGATTGTTTCTTTGGACCCTCAGACCTGAGAAAGACAAGCTCAGCATCTGGGAGAATCCCAAGAATTCGTGGAGATGCTCCACAGACCCCTGAAGAATTCTGTTCCCAGTTGCTAAAGGATAGAGGTGTCCTAAACATGGGTTGGATCCCTGATCTGGGAAGATCTCACATATGGCAGAGCAAATAAGCCTGTGTGCCGCGACTATTGAGCCCGTGCTCTAGAGCCTGGAAGCCGCAATTACTGAAGCCTGAGTGCCTAGAGCCTGTGCTCTGCAATGAGAGAGGCCACTGCACTGAGAAGCCTGCGCACCGCATCTGGAGAGCAGCCCCTGATCTCCGCAACTAGAGAAAAGCCCAAACAGCAACAAAGGTCCAGCAGAGCCAAACATAAATAAATTTTTTAAATTGTATATTTTTAAAAAAAGATAGCAGTCTCCTAATGTCTAAATGTGACTTATTTCCCCATGGCTCCTCATGAAGGGAGGATGGAAATCTGCCACCATTTGCAGCTCCCCCAGCAGTGGGGCAGCTCTGTTGTGATAATGGGGTGATCTGGAATAGCCAGGGATGCAGTTCAGAACCCATAGATGGGCATGTCCTCAGTCCATATACAGAAAATCCCATCAGCCCACCGACCACACTCCCCTCAGAGGCAGGGCTTCCTGCTTTCAGCACATCTGAGTTGCCCACCTCAAGACATCCCTGAACACAGAACACAAAAGAAACTGGTGTTGTCCTTTTCCAAGGAAGGCTTAGAAATGGCTTCACCCATTTAGCAACAAGCAGGGACCACAAAGCATGTCCTTGTTTTCAAAGACTATACTACACAGCTGAGAGCATGAAAAGAAACCACAAAGCAAGTTATTAAGGATTAAAAGGAGCACCCCAGACAATAAGCACTTGAGCTATTGGAAGAAGACCCATCTCTGGAGACCAGCAGGCTGTTGAGAAGGCTTAATGACAGATGTGGGACTGGGGCTGGGCCTTGGGTAAGAAGGATTTTTCAGAGAGAGAAATAGAAAAGGTTTCCCCCCTCCACCCCCCAGATGGAGTGGCTGGCAGGAATGAAGATGTGAGAGCAGGAAAGTGATAAGCAGGTTTGGAGACGAGGAGGAAGATACAATTTGAAGGGTAATCTGGGTATAAGCGGAAACAGAGTCAGGAGATGTTGGAGAAACTGCCTGCCAGGCCATTGAGGGTGGTGAGGACGGCCAGGGACTGATAGATGGGAGGCTCGGGCTTGATTCTGTGGACACTGGAGAGGAGTTGCAGGATCTTGAGTCTGAGGGTTGTCTGTTCAACCTGGCAGAGGCGTGTGGCATGGACCATGAGGTGGCAACAAGGATGTAGCCATGCAGAGGTGAGAAGGGAGTGGAGGTTGGGACCCAGATGGTTCGTGGAGGCCACAGGAGCAGACAGCAGGGGAGAGAGGCAGGTTCCAAGGGAAGACAGCGTGAAGGGGTGATGTGACTCACTGTCCTGTGGGAACAGAGGGAGAGACAGGAGTCTGAGGTGACTCCCACTCTACAGCTAGAGTGACTGAAGAAAAGGAGTCAGAATCAAGAAAGGGAAGGCGGTAGTGGGGGAGGGGCTGGCTTTTCAGGGGAATCAGCAGGAAGTGTAGAATGCCCGCTGCAGTGTGTGGAATAGGCAATGAGGAATCCAGAGTGGGAGATGGGTCTTGAGAAGGTTTCTCTGCAAATCTCAGGATGACACAGCAATATCAGATGCTCCCTGGGGAAGGCTCAGTGCAAATGCACACCCATCCCCACCTCTCAGACCCTTCTTGTTGTCCCACCCCTAAATCATATCCCACCCCTAAGTCATAAGACTGCCCTGATGTCCTCATCTCACGTCATCATTTAATTATTTCACTCCTAGATCATAGGTGTCATGTAATAACATCGTGGCAGCCAACAGCAATTGAACAGTAAAAAGATTAATTGTATTTATTAAAAAAAAAAAACAAACTCTGCCAAAAGAAGGTACTCAAACCATTGGGCAGACTAGTTGAAAGCTAATGTTGTGACTAAATTGAATTTCAAATGAATTTTACCTCCATAGTTCATTTTGCTAATTTGATTCTCTGCATCCTGTAATTTGTTGACAGTGATTGATTATTTAAGTGAATAATATCTGTGTATGGGAATCATTTAGTAATAGAAAATGCCATACATGATCATAACATTAATGAGTATTGTTTACTTGAGTTTTCATCACCTACTTAGTCCGTTGAAGGTATTGGGAAATTCAGGGGACCAGCATGACTGGTCCCAAGGGCACTGGGGTGATTTTCACACCAAGGGCAAGATGGGTTCCTATATCTTCAAGACATCAGACCACAGCTTCACATCATTCATGGGCCATCTAGCACTACTTTTTTTCTCAGCAAAAAAAAAATCAGAAACACAGATTTCTGGGTTTGGAATCTCTGCTTCTCTTTTGGATGGACTACTGGCTATGCTCATATTAAGAGAAACATGACTTGTGTGTGGGGAGCACAGAGGAAAGGTGAAGAGAAGTTATCTGAATAGAGCTACAACTAAACACACACACACACACACACACACACACACACACCCAGGACCTGAAATTCTCAAATCTCAATGTGCATCAGAATCACCTGGATGCTAATTTAAAGTGTAGATTCTGACTCTACTCTTAAGGACACATAGGAAGGTGTCCTAAAATCTGCATGTGAAATGAGCACCTACGTGCGCGCTCAGTTGTGTCTGATTCTTTGAGACTCCATGGACTGTAGCCCACCAGGCTCCTCCGTCCATGGGATTCTCCAGGCAAGAATACGGGAGTGGCTTGCCATTTCCTTCTCCAGGGGATCTTCCCGTGGAAGGATCTTCCCAGGGATCAAACCAGCATCTCCTGCATCGGCAGGTGGACTCTTTTACCACAGAGCCACCTAGGAAGCCCCGAGAAAAGCACTAGAGTGATGCTAATCTGGGTGGCTCTTAATGACACTTTGAGAAACACTTTGCGAAACACTTTGCGTCCCTGAACATTCATTGTGACCTGCCTCAAACTCTTTTCCCAACTTTTTTTGATCCATTATACTCCTTGTTTCTCCTCTTCACCCTCAAAACAACATCATGAAATAATCCCCATTATTATCCCTATGCTCTAGTCAAGGAAACCGAGGCACAGAGAGGTTAAGCATTTAGTGATTACAAGTCCAGATTCTGGTAACAAACCAGCAAAAGAATCTTGCTTTGGATTCTTACTGGGTAATCTTGGGCAAGTAAATTACTTAACCACTCTGACTTCAGTTTCTTCAATGGTAAATGGGCTGTTGGTCCCTCCCCAGTAGAGGATTAAGTGGGATTAGGTAGTGTATATAATACCTGCTGCTGCTGCTGCTAAGTCACTTCAGTCGTGTCCGACTCTGCGTGACCCCATAGATGGCAGCCCACCAGGCTCCCCCGTCCCTGGGATTCTCCAGGCAAGAACACTGGAGTGGGTTGCCATTTCCTTCTCCAATGCATGAAAGTGAAAAGTGAAAGTGAAGTCGCTCAGTTGTGTCTGACTTTTCGCCACCCCATGGACTGCAGGCTCCTCCGTCCATGGGATTTTCCAGGCAAGACTACTGGAGTGGGGTGCCATCGCCTTCTCCAGTATATAATACCTAGAGCACAGTAAACATCCAATGAACTGCAGCTGTTACTCTTACCTGGCTCTGAAGATGAACCCCACCCAGAATCAGACCAAGAGAAGCAGGCAGCATGGACAACAAGATGGCCAGCCCAGAATTTTGAATGATATGAATATATGACATATTGAGAAAATTAATAATAATTAGAAATAGAAAAAGTGTACTGATAGCAGTTTATTTACTCATTCACAAAACAAATGTTTGCTGAATCCCTGCTATATGCCAGGTCCTCTTCTAAGTGCTAAGGACTCAACAATGAACATGCAGGCCAATTAATTAATGCAGGCCAAAGAATGAAATAATGCCATCTGCAGCAACATGGGTGGGCTTAGAGACTGGCATACTGAGTGAAGTAAGTCAGGAGGAGAAATATTGTATGACATTGCTTATATGTGGAATCTAAAAAGAAATGATGCAAATAAACTTACTTACAAAACAGCAAGAAACTCATAGACTCAGAGAATGAATTTATGGTTGCTGGGGTCAGGGCAGGGAGGGATTGTTAGGGAGTTTAGGATACACATGTACACACTGCTTCATTTAAAATGCATAACCAGCAAGGTCCTACTGTCTAGTACAGGGAACTCTGCTCGATGTTATGGAGCAGCCTGGATGGGAGGGGATTTTGAGGGAGAATGGACACATGTCCACGTGTGCCTGAGTCCCTTTGCTGCTCACCTGAAACTATCACACACTGTTTGTTAGTCAGATATTGTTTTTAGTCACTAAGTCATGTCTAACTCTTTTGCAACCCCATGGACCATAGCCCACAGGCTCCTCTGTCCATGGGATTTCCCAGGCAAGAAAACTGGAGTGGGTTGCTATTTCCTTTCCAGGGGATCTTCCCAACCCAAGAATCTAACCTGCGTCTCCTGAATTGGCAAGCAGATTCTTACCACTGAGCCACCAGGAAATTGGCTATACCCCAATACAAAACAAAAGTTAGGGAAAAAAAAAAGAAACAAGCAGACAAGAATCCCTGTCCTTGAGTGCTTATATTCTAGTGAGAGAGAAGCAATAAACGTAATAAGTGAAGGAAGGATAGTGCATGCTAGAAAGTAATAGACGCTATGAGCAGATGTCAAGCAGAGGAAGCAAACAGGAATGCAGAGGGCTTCATTTTTAAAACAGTGGTCATGGTAGGCCTCTCTAGTGTGGAGATGACCTGTGGTGGCTTGAAGCAGGGCTTGGGTTTCTAGCCAGAGATGGAGGTCGAGTCGCGGCAATGAGCGCACCAAATCCTAGCCACTGGACCAGTGGTCAGTGACAAGGCCCTGGGTTTTTTGGCTTTGCAGAAAAGAATTCCCACAAAGACGGAAAGTAGTAAAACAAGGAAAGTGTCATTAGGAGGAAAAGCAGTACAGTATATGTGGATAGACACACAAGTGGACTCAGAGTTGTGCCCTCGTGGCAGTTTAAATCACTTACACGGGGCATTTCTTTCCGGTTTCCTTTGGTTTTGACTTTCCCAGTTCAGAGTCCATATTTGGTTTATCTCAGGATCCTCCCGTGTGTATGCACACCTCTCTTAGCCAAGATGGAGTCTACGGAAGAGGCAATGGGTAGTTAGCTTCACTTAGCATCTCCCCACTTTGGGCCTCCAAAGAGCCTTTCTGTGCCTGTGTAGGTGAGGAGGTCTCTTGACTTTGAGAAAGAGAAATATATGACCTCTTATCTCCTATCTGGGCAGGACCCAGCCTTCTTCCTCAATTGTCCTGCTATTTTTGTCTTGGAGAGACAGAGAACGAACCCCAACTGTTTACTCCAAGGGGCCCATCAATCTCCTAACTCAGTGAAGTTGCAACAGACTTCTGGGAGGCCCAGGACTGAGCAGCAGACATCTGGGAAAGAGCCTTTCAGGCAGAGGGGACGGACAGGGCAAGACTCTCAGTGAGAAGGTACTTGCATATTCAGGAAACAGAGAGGAGGCCTTTGTGGCTGGAGTGGATAGACAAGACAGAGAGAAGTAGGAGAGAAAGTCAGAGAGAATAAGGGCAGGGAAGTGGAAGATCAGATAGAGCCTTTAAGGTCGTGGTTAAAAAAAGGCGGGGGGGGGGCTTTTATTTTTAGTTAAATTGGAACCACTGGCAGTTTTGAGTAGCGTGAACTGACACAGCTTAAAGGATTGCTCTGGTTTGTGCATTGAGAAAGGTCCATGAGGTAAGGATGGAAATGGGAAGATGAATTAGGAAGCTATTACAATCATCCAGGTGAGAGATTACGGTGACTGCATTTGTGTCCTCGGGCTGTCATAACAAATTACCACAAGCTAGGTGACTTAAAACAATAAAAATGTATTATCTCACAGTTCTGGAGGCTAGAAGTCCCCAGTCAAGGTATCAACAGGACTGTGCTCTCTACAAAGCCTGCAGAAGAGAACCCTTCCTTGCCTTCTCCAGCTCCTGGTGGCTCCAGGTATCCCTTGGTTTGGGATTATAAAACTCTGATGTCTGTCTCCATCTTCTTATGGATTTCTCCATGTGTCCATGTGTCTCTGATCCCCCTCTGTCCTTCTCTAATAAGGACACTCGTCATTGGATTTAGAGCCCACCCCGAATCCAAGACAACCTCATCTTAAGATTTTTAATTACACCTACAAGGAAACCCTCTTTCCAAACAAGGGCACATTCACTGGCTCCAAAGGTTAGGATTTGGACATGTCATTTGGGGGCCCATAATTCAGTCTACTACAGTAGCTTAGAGCCAAGACGATAGCAGTGAAGGTCCTGGAAAAATTATTGATAAATTTTGAAGATAGAGCCAACAGGATTTGAGGAATAAGAGAATGAGGAATCAAGAATGACTCCATGGTTTCTGGCTGAGCAAATGCAATGATTGAGTTGCCACTGGTTGAGACTGAAAAGGCTGCAGGTAGATCAGATTCAGAGGCAGCTATAGGCCACAAGTTCAGTTTTGAACATCTTAAGCTTGAGATGATTGTTAGGCATCCAAATAGAAATGCCAGATAGGCAAATGGAAATAAATAATAGAATTAAGAGGAGAGTTCTAGGCTAGAGGCACAAGATTTTGAGTCAAAAGCAAATAGATGATATTTAAAGTCGTAAAGTTGGATGAGACTGTCTCAGTGGTAAGCGTATCAGGAGGACAGAAAGAATCTGTGCCCAGGGCCTAGGCTGGGCTGTGAGCAGAGGTACATTTGATGGTTCCTGCTCCCAAGGAACCCACAGTCCGAGGTGGGAGACAGATGAAACAAAGATCAATGCTCAACTGCTGGCCACTCTTCTCAAATCAACAGCCAGGTCACCATGGGAATGACCAGTTTTCTTCCACATATCCTCCAAGTGGCCAGTGGTCAGGGCTTCTGTTTTTATACAGTCTCCAAAAAGGACCTGGGCAATAGCACCTCCAGAAGATGCTATTTCTCACTACAGAGGATGGTTCCCATTTAAAAATTTTTTTCTAAACAAACGATCAGTTTGATGCATCAACTCAAAATAACTCTGCCTAATGGAATGGCATTGCCAACCTGCATCCCTGTCTACAGCCTTCAACCCTCATTCCTATTTGTTTAAAAATGAGAAGCAACAAATATAGTGGCAGCTTGTCATGAAATATTTTCTCCCTAAATCCAATATACTATGTGTGATTCAAATCTAATTATACTCTTTAAAAATTAAAATGAGTCCTTCTGTTTCTAGTATGGCCATTTGTTCTTATCAAGTTTGACTTCACAATGAAGAGATTATAAGGTCTGCTGAGAACTTTTACCCATTCTGGAAAACTGTGTTTCTGCAGAGGGTTGATAGGGCCAGGTCCTGGCATAGGCAGGAGTGGTCGGTACAAGCAAAACCAAGGGCAAGGGTGTCATATTCTGTTGACTGTCAGTTTAGTTATGTTGTACGGCCACAGAATAAGTCCTTGCAGTTATGCTTAGGATGTAAAAGGAGGCAGTGTTTTGCCTACAGTACTGGAGTTTCAACTGGTACAACTAATTCATACATTGATTCAGTTCAGTTCAGTTCAGTTCAGTTGCTCACTCGTATGTGACTCTTTGCGACCCCATGGACTGCAGCATGCCTGGCTTCCCTGTCCATCACCAACTCACGGAGCTACTCAAACTCATGTCCATTGAGTCGGTGATGCCATCTAACCATCTCATCCTCTGTTGTCCCCTTCTCCTAACTGCCTTTAATCATTCCCAGCATCAGAGTCTTTTCAAATGAGTCAGTTCTTCGCATCAGGTGACCAAAGTATTGGAGTTTCAGCTTAAGCATCAGTCCTTCCAATGAATATTCAGGACTGATTTCCTTTAGGATGGACTGGTTGGATCTCCTTGCAGTCCAAGGGACTCTCAAGAGTCTTCTCCAACACCACAGTTCAAAAGCATCAATTCTTCGGCGCTCAGCCTTCTTCACAGTCCAACTCTCACATCCATACATGATCACAGGAAAAACCATAGCCTTGACTAGATGAACCTTTGTTGGCAAAGTAATGTCTCTGCTTTTGAATATGCTATCTAGGTTGGTCATAACTTTCCTTCCAAGGAGCAACCATCTTTTAATTTCATGGCTGAAGTCACCATCTGCAGTGATTTTAAAGCCCCCCAAAATAAAGTCTGTCACTGTTTCCACTGTTTTCCCATCTATTTGCCATGAAGTGATGGAACCAGATGCCATGATCTTAGTTTTCAGAATGTTGAGCTTTAAGCCAACTTTTTCACTCTCCACTTTCACTTTCATCAAGAGGCTTTTTAGTTCCTCTTCACTTTCTGCCATAACGGTGGTGTCATCTGCATGTCTGAGGTTATTGATATTTCTCCTGGCAATCTTGATTCCAGCTTGTGTTTCTTCCAGTCCAGCGCTTCT
>NW_011494606.1:3003639-3004335 GCF_000754665.1 Bison bison bison
CTATTTATTTTCTCACACTTCTTGAGTCTAGAAGTCCAAGATTAAGGTGTGAGCAGATCGCTTTCTTCTGAAGCATCTCTCTTGGGCTTGCAGGTGGCTACCTTCTCACTGTGTGCCCACCTTCTCACTGTGTGCCCACACGGCTCTTTCTCTGTACACGTGCCTGAACCTCTGTGTCTCAATCTCCTCTCCCTAAAAGGACACCAGTCATATTGGTTTAGGGCTCACAGTAATGACCCATTTTAACTACATTTTTTAAAAAGACCTTATCTCCAAATACAGTCACATTTTAAGGGACTGGGGGCTAAGGCTTCAATATATGAATTTGGGGAGACATGATTAAGTTTGTAACACTGGACAAGCCCATATACTCTGACTTGGAAAAATGTCTATGAAAGTCTGCTTGAAAGAGAAAGAAGTTGCAGAAGAGTATGTCCAGGATGATGCTAATGTTGCTATAAAAATAATGCATGTGTGTGTGTGTCTAGAAAAATGTCAGCAAGGGCCCCCCCCCCCCCCCAAATAGTTAACAGTGGCTTTCTCAGGAGAGGTAGAATTGGAGTGCAGAAAAGTCCAACTTTTTCACTTTATAAATGCCTCTATTGTTAGTTTGATTTTTTTTTTTTTTTTTTGCAACAACCAAACAATAAGTCTGTAATTCAATTTTTTTTTAACCTGGCAGGAGAAAAAGAAGGC
>NW_011494606.1:3004435-3005012 GCF_000754665.1 Bison bison bison
TTTCCCATCTATTTGCCATGAAGTGATGGAACCAGATGCCATGATCTTAGTTTTCAGAATGTTGAGCTTTAAGCCAACTTTTTCACTCTCCACTTTCACTTTCATCAAGAGGCTTTTTAGTTCCTCTTCACTTTCTGCCATAACGGTGGTGTCATCTGCATGTCTGAGGTTATTGATATTTCTCCTGGCAATCTTGATTCCAGCTTGTGTTTCTTCCAGTCCAGCGTTTCTCATGATGCACTCTGCATATAAGTTAAATAAGCAGGGTGACAATATACAGCCTTGACGTACTCCTTTTCCTATTTGGAACCAGTCTGTTGTTCCATGTCCAGTTCTAACTGTTGCTTCCTGACCTGCATATAGATTTAAGAGCATAAAATGGTAAGCAACCTAAAAGTCCATCAACAAACATTTTCTATACCATCCATAAAACGGAATACTATGTATCTTATGAAAGACTGGATGTGTAAGTTTAGTAGCCCTGCTGTAACAAATACCACAGGCCGGGTGGCCTAAATTACAGAAATTTATTTTCTCAAAATTCTGGAGACTAGAAGTCCAAGATTAAGGTATTGGC
>NW_011494606.1:3005128-3014421 GCF_000754665.1 Bison bison bison
GTTAGTTTGATTTTTTTTTTTTTTTTTTGCAACAACCAAACAATAAGTCTGTAATTCAATTTTTTTTTAACCTGGCAGGAGAAAAAGAAGGCTACTTTTGCTCACTGGGAAGGTCCAAAGGCAGTGTCTGCCTCAGTATTTTTGTCATCAGCACCATATCAAGTGCCTACTGTGCGCCTAGGGTTTTACTCTAAATCTCATTCGATCCCCAACCACAGTGCTATGAGCTACATACTAGTGCTCTCTCTTTATGGAGAACTTGTGCTCAGAGAAAGTAAACAACTGGCCCAAAGTTATGCAACAAGTAATTGACAGAGGCAAGAATCAGGCCTGTGTCTCCCAGGGGCTGTCTCCTGGGCCAAGTGAATGGCTTAAACCAATCCTTTCCCTTTGTCAGAAAACCAACTTGGGGTGCCTGCTGCTGATCATGGTGGTGGTAGGGGATTAGTGACATTCCCTTAGGGAAGGGGGTGTCCCCTGTTTGGCTACTGGGGGCTAGATCAGGAGGTAGCCAGCATGAGTTCTTCAATTGCTACTCCTTCAAGCTAACATTCATAAGTGCCCACGACACGTCTGGCTCTGTTATAAATGTTTAACATCTATTAATAGATCCCTCAAAACCACCCCATTTGATAGATGAGAACAGTAAGCTATTTCACAAAAAGAGAAGGAATCTGAGTGAGCATGTGCTGCTGGCTTTGTGCAGGTGGGTGAAGAGCTCAGCGCCCTGCCTGCAATTACTCACAATAATGAGGGGGCAGGAAGAGCATGAATAATACAAATTCCCTGATAATCAAAAAAGGTTAGCTGAAAATATGGGCCAGATGGCAGTGGGAGTAAGTGGACTCACCATTAAGTGAGATCATAGATGCTATAGTGCCAAGGACAATGCCTGGCACAGTGTGTACCCCCTGGTCAAGCAAGACCCCAGTCTCAGGCACAGGCAAAGGGCAAGGTGCCCAAGATGGGTGCTGGGCTTGGGCCACACTGACCCTCTAGCTGTCGAGTGTGGATGTACATCCAGAGCTGAGGCTGAGATCCACACCCAAATACACAGTTCAATAGTTCAATCAGGAACCAATCTGGGAATTTCAGACCAGAGCTGAGATTTCAGACTTCATGATATGGAATGAAGCCTGGGGGTTCTTCCTGGACACAGGAGCAGAGCTGCAGAAGGGGTCTCTATAATGGGTGGGAAGTGAGGATAAAGGAGCCGGCAGGCTTGAGCTCAGAGCAGGTGCTTAACAGGCTAGTTTCCTTCCATTCTTAAGCTAAGGAGTATTATTAGTGCATTGGTGATATTTGGGGTGCCTTGGAGCTCCATATTTCTAGCCAATATTTTTAATCAATGCCTTCAGGATGGGTCAGAATTCATCTGGGTATCTGGAGCTGGTGATTTCCTGGAAGGAGCATTGATCAAAGTTGCACACAAAGGCGGAGAGAAACAAACAAAACTCACCAAGACAGAATGGGGACCAACAGGGAGGAATGCAGTCAGGCAGTGAGGTTCAAAATATCATTGTGATAGGAAAAGAGTAAAGAAACAAAATAGGTGATTAAGTAGTTAATCCCACTCGGATCAGATCAGACCAGATCAGTCACTCAGTTGTATCCGACTCTTTGCAACCCCATGAATCACAGCACGCCAGGCCTCCCTGTCCATCACCAACTCCCGGAGTTCACTCAGACTCACGTCCATCGAGTCAGTGATGCCATCCAGCCATCTCATCCTCTGTCGTCCCTTCTCCTCTTGCCCCCAATCCCTCCCAGCATCAGAGTCTTTTCCAATGAGTCAACTCTTCGCATGAGGTGGTCAAAGTACTGGAGTTTCAGCTTTAGCATCATTCCTTCCAAAGAAATCCCAGGGCTGATCTCCTTCAGAATGGACTGGTTGGATCTCCTTGCAGTCCAAGGGACTCTCAAAAGTCTTCTCCAACACCACAGTTCAAAAGCATCAATTCTTTGGCGCTCAGCCTTCTTCACAGTCCAACTCTCACATCTCCCATGTGGTCTCACATGACCACAGGAAAAACCATAGCCTTGACTAGACGAACCTTTGTTGGCAAAGTAATGTCTCTGCTTTTGAATATGCTATCTAGGTTGGTCCTAACTTTCCTTCCAAGGAGTAAGCGTCTTTTAATTTCATGGCTGCAGTCACCATCTGCAGTGATTTTGGAGCCCAGAAAAATAAAGTCTGACACTGTTTCCACTGTGGGATTGTAAATAGAAAAAAACAAGGGAGACCCTTGTAAGTGAATGATTACTCAAGAAAGCAGGCTTGTTTAGCAACAAAACTATGCAACGGAAGCACGAGACATACCCCAAGACAATAAAGCAGTGCGGCATGAGACCCACATACTGCCCAGTGGGCTCAGCAAGTTAATGATCCCTAGGACATGCTCTCTGTCACATAAAAACAACAATTTGTGGACCTAACTTGACCACATAGGGACAAGAAAACTCTCCTGCCCAACCTGAAGGAGGACCTGATGATGGAAGCATGACATCTACTCGAGAAAGACAAAAAAGCTCTTCTCCCTCTCCCCACTTTTACTTTGATTATAAAACTGTAGCCCAGTAAGTTCTTGGGGTGTGATATCCTCTCATCAGCCTGCTTGTAAGCCTCTCAAGCGTTCTATTCTAATAAATCACCTCTTGCCTATCACTTTGCCTCTTGCTGAATTCTTTCTGCATTGAGACATAAAGGACCAGAGCTCTTGAGGTCCCTGAACATGACACCAAACAGTTTCAGTTGCACAAGATGGATGAAGAGGTAGGCTGGGCCACCCTTTAGATGAAGCCTTGGAGTTGCTCACTTGGCCAGGAGTTCCATGTGAACTTAAAGGATGTGACAGAGCGGCTAGGAAAGGTTCTGCACATTTAGCTTGCATTCCAAGAAGCATGGTATTTAAGTCAAGCGAGGTGAGAATCCCACTGTCCACAGGACTGGCCAGACTTCATCCAGGTCTGGGGTCTAACTGATGAACAACCAGAGCAGTTGTAAACCAGCAGCCCAGGGGCTGGATTCAGCCTGCAGATACACTGTGTTTGGCTTATAGAATGCTGTAGAAAAGAACAAAAAAGAAAAAGAAAAAACTGATCTGAAAAAAATCAGAATCTTTCAAATAGAAACCCAGGCTTCCAGCAGCTTTTGAAAAAGTTCAGAAGCTCTGGCACCATCCTTTATGACAACACCTGGCTGGACCTGAACACTGCTTTCTTTAGATCATGCATTCGCTTGGCATTTTGCCAAAGTGCTTACCATCCCTTGTTGTCCCCACATAGCAAGATGGCGGGTTAGTTGCCTTTATCACTGAATTTGCAGAGAAAAACTTTTCAGTATCCTTGTCTCTATGAAAAGTGGGAAAATAAAAAATGAGAAGCTCATGTGACTTGCTGTACCTGGCCTGCTGCTCTGTTTATTTTCATTACTGGTCTGGTGTCTGCAGAAGTTTGAATTTGTAGTCTGAGTGCCCTATACATAGAGGAAGAAGCACAGCTGTAGGAAGGTATCACAGGGAAGAGGTACAGCAGTTGTAGACTTTTAGCTTGGAGAAGAAAAGGCGAAGAGGATGCGTGATTCAGGAGTGCAGACACTGGAAGGACTATCAGAGGGCAGAGGGACTGGCTTATGTGCTACTCTGGTGGGCAGACAGACTACGAAAGTTCCAGAGAAGCAGATGTCAGCTTAATACGTGGATGAGTGTTTGAGAACACAGCTTTCCAAGCAGGAATGAGGCATCTGGAGGGGTAGAGAGCTAGAAGAGGCAGAAGTTGTCAGGGGATGGGACAGAGAGAACGAAGGAGGAGGCAGTACACATCCAGGAATTCTGGTCCAGCTTCTATTCACTGTGGCCTTGAATAAGTTGCTTGATTTGATGCCTATAAGACAGATATTAAAATTATGCAACCTTTTAGAAACTTGGTAAGAGTAGAATCGGGCCTACCTGGTGACTCAGAGGGTAAAGAATCTGCCTGCAGTGTAGGAGACCCGGGTTCAATTTCTGAGTCAGGAAGATTCCCCTGGAGAAGGGAATGGCTAGCCACTCCAATATTTTTGCCTGGAGAATTCCACGGCAGAGGAACATGATGGGCTACAGTCCATGGGGTCGCAGAGAGTCGGACATGACTGAGTGACTTTCACTTTCAAGGGTAGAATTAAAGTAATCAAGGAACTTCCCTGGTGGTCCAGTGGTTAAGAATCTACCTCGCAATGCAGGGGAGTTGGGTTCCATCCCTGGTAGAGGAACTAAGATCTCACACGTAGCAGAGCGACTAAGCCCAAGAGCCGCAACTAGAGTCTGTGTGCCGTTTTTTCATTGCAAGGAAAGATCCTGCAAGATACAACTAAGATCCAATACAGCCTAATTAATTAATTATTTTTTTTAAAAAGATAATAAAAATCAAGTCAGTTATTTTGTATAATATTTGGCTTGTAGTCAATATTCAATAAATATTAGCTATTATTTACAATTGGGTGAAATCTAAGTTCTGTGATTTTCTTGTCTTATTCAGCTTCATTTCCTCCCTCCCAAGAAGCTGCTGAAAAGAAAGAAAATGAGTGAGTTTCAATCTCATTTTCTTTTATTGCTTTCCTCCCACTCCTTCCAAAACACTTCTAACTCATGAAATGGCCACAGGCTAACTTTGTGAACTACAGACTTTATTTTTAGCTCCTTCTACGGTCTCTTTTTTTGTGATCCAAAATCCTGAAAGTTAGCTAACGTTGGCAGACGGTATGCCCATTTGAAAATGTCTGCTCGTTGCCATTGCTTCAGATCTAAAGTTGATTGTCCTGGGATCTCTTATCAGTAGTGATGTTATCAGTGGACTGGATCAACTTCAAGGTCAATCAGCTTCTTATGAAATCAAACAGCCTGGAACCAGACCATTGTATATTGGTTTGATACAATTTCCAAGTGGAATTTTTGAACCCACTTATATGGCAAAGATTTTTAAAAAGTGGTTTTTTTTTTTTTGGTGGTGAAGTGGTTTTGATATCAGAATGAAGTAAGGAAGTCATATTAGGATGTCATCATCTCATCTGTTGTCAGCAGATGAGGCACTTGGTCGCTGCTGAAGGCCCTGCTGGGAGCCTATCAGTAAGAACAAGTGGAGAAGCAGCTGTGTCAAGGGGATATTCAGAATATGAATAGCAGGCGTTGTAGTGGAAAGTTCAGGTCTGGGTAAAGCCACCCTTTGCTGATCTAGCTCTCCAAACATTTTGAGACACTTGCTCCTACATGCCCAGGCTACTCTGGCTTGGCAGGGCGTTAAGCCGAGTGGCAGTCTCAGGAAGAGAAGAGACACCTGTTCCTGCCTCAGGGAGGTACTCTTGTGCACAGTGTTGCAAGCCCTGCCACAGTCCCTGGAGTGATAACCCTCAGAGCAGCCTAGCCTGCCCAGCAGCAGATGCCTCTGTTTCCTAGTAACCTGCCCGAGCAGCAAAGGACTTTTATTTTTGTATTGGTAGCTAGATGTCAGCTCTCAGTTGACAAAGCCAGCTCTCCCTAGAAACCACAGCTCATAGAAAGGTACACCTCGAACTGTATTTGGACTTTATTTCTGTCATCTCCCCTTGCCTGAAACAACAGTGTGATTAATCTATCATTTGTTTGGAATGTGTTATTTCTTTGTTGGCTTAAGAGACATGATCCTGGATGCTGTTGGCTTGTGAAATTATTATAATTCCCATGGTGAACCTGTGCTAAATAAATTGCTGGCGAAGACAAACCAGTCTCTAAGCTTCATTTGCCACTCCCCAAACAAAAACACAGACAAATACAAAATGCTGAGCCACTAAATTGAGACAGAGACCTCATCCTTGGAGCATGGGATAGATATGATGTAGAGGCTGGGTGTACAGGCTGCTGGGCTGGTTTAATGAGGAGGAGGAAATCATGAAATGTGTTTGAAACACATTTGTTTTTCTAGCAGTGGGGGACACTGTGAAATATATATCCATTCCTCTTTCCTCTTTACTAGTCAAAACCCCATTTTTAGGGGGAATGTCAGTGTGCCACATCAGTTGAAGTTCCTTAGTCTCTGCAGCTGATTTTGACCAATGATTAAAAGTTTATTTCTCCTACCACAAGCATAATAAATCTCTTACTTGTTTAGGTCACTGTTTATCAGATGTTCTGTTACTTCTAGCCAAACAGAATCTCTATAATTTGCAGATCCTCAACTAGGTGTCCAACAATTCAAGTGTGATTCACTTGGTGTCAAACCCCACACGTCAAGGGCATAGTTCCACGTGACTGCCTGATACACCAATCACGAGTCCTGGGCCACCTATCCTTCTGACCAACCAGCTATAAATCAGGGGTTCTCATGACCCCCTCCTCAGGTTTGGTGATTTGCTCGAACAGCTCACAGAACTCAGGAAAACACTTGTTTTCTGGTTTATTATAAAAGATAGAACTCTGGAACAGCCAAATGGAAGAGACGCACAGGGTTAGGGATGGGTGTGTGTGGAGACACAGCTGACTAAACCATCGGCCACTGGTGATGAAACTCTAGTCTCCAGCCCCTCTTCCTTCCCTGGAGATTGGATGGGTTAAGGTTCCACATTCCAACCTTCTAATCATGCCTCGGTCTTTCTGGTGACCAGTCCCCATCCTGAAGCTATGTTAAGACCCCAGTCTCCAGTCATCTCATTAGTATACAAAAGACATTATCATTCAGGAGATTCCAAGGGTTTTAGGAGTTCTATGCTAGGAACCAGAGACGAAGACCAAATATTTACTTTTTATGCTACCGCAGAATCATATATGATTCATAGGCCAACTGCTCACTAGGTGTCTCCATTAATTTTTATGAATAACAAAGTACAGATGGTTCCTGACTTATGATGCTGCGACTTTACCAAGGTGGGAGAGTGATACACACTCAGTATAAGCCTAATTAGAATTTTGAATTCTGTTCATTTTCAAGGCTCGTGATATATAGTAGGGATACTCTCTGGTGAAGCTGGGCAGGGCAGTGAGCCACAGCTCCTAGTCAGTCCTGAGACCCGAGGCTAGACAACCAACACACTGACAATCATTCTATACCCTCACGACCATTATGGTTCTCACTTTCAGTATAGTATTCAACATATTACGTGAGATACTTAACATTCTTGATAAAATAGGCTTTGGTTTAGATGATTTTGTCCAACTATCAGCTAATATAAGTGTTCTGAGCAATTTAAAGGTAGACCAGGTAAAGCTATGTTTGTAGGTTAGATATATTTAAAACACATTTTCAACTTAAGATATTCTAGGTCTGTGATGGGTTTGTCAGGATGCACAATCCATCATAAGTCACAGAAGATCTTCACTCCAAATCTTAGTGGCTTAGAACAACCACCATTATTTCTCACAACTCTGATTTGACGGTAAGCTAGACAGTCTTCTGTTGGTCTCTCTTGAGGTCTTATGTAGTTGCAGTCAGACTGTCCAAGATGGTTTCATCCACCTGCCTGGCACCTTGGCAGGGATGGCTGAAAAGTGGGGACCTGGTATTTCCATATGGAAGCTGGATCCCAAGAATAAGCATTCCAATGCATGAGGACTTATCAAGACTTTGCTGGGATCAGGCTTTCTAATGACCCATTCATTGGCCAAGCCCAGAGGAAACTCCACAAGGGCCACCAAATTAACAGTCTACCACATCAGGGATGTTGTAGAAGTGATATATTCTTTATGTACAGGACAGGACTACATAAACCCTCAGGTCACTTCTAATAGTAGATTCCTTCTTTTTTACAATGTTTTCCTTTGTTTTCATCTTTCTACCCCTTCTTACTTTTTTCCTTTTTCTCTCCTTATAGCTAATCCTCACCCTAGAAGACCAAAAAACATACCAACTATCTGCAGAAGCCTTCCCATGAATTAGGAGCTAGGAAGTAGGAACTGAACTCTTTAAACCTGGGTTATAAATGAATAGCTCACAAGCATGTTTTGACTGGGGCTCAGTATTTTTTAATTTTTTAAAAGTTTTTTATGTGAATCATTTTTTACGTCTTTACTGAATTTGTTACAATGCTGTTTGTGTTTTATGTTTTGGGTTTTGGCCACAAGGCGTGTGGGCTACGACATGGGATGCAGCTGACAACAGCTGCAACGGAAGATGAAGTCTTAACTGCTGGACCACCAGAGAAGCTCCGAAGCTGGCAAATTCCATATTAGAATTCAGATTCCCAGCGTCTCTTGAAAATTCAAAACAGCAAACCATTCCTGGGCCTACATTCTTCCCTGGCAACAACATGCAAGAGCAGAATTGAGGCTCCCCTTCCAGAAGGGCTAGGCCTTTGCCGTCTACCACGTTTCCCCTCCCCATGTTCTTATTTAAATTGGAATCACAGCTTCTAATTTGAATTGTCTACCTCATTCATTTCTATTATCTGTCTGGCCTCTGAAGGTTTTTGAATTGCAACCCCTGCTTGAAAGCTCCTCTGATTTTCCCCCTTTTACCATTACCACCCCCTCCTATTTATCTCCCCTCTATAAAATGTGCACTATTTTCCACTCATTCACTGCCATTCCATTTTTGAACCCTATCTAAAGTCTTTTCCAGCTTGAAATCAGCTCATCAAATAACTCCTTGCCTTTCATTTAAGCAGTGCCCCAAATCTCACCTCCTTTTAAAAGCCTTGCTTGACTTAATAATGATAAAAGAGTGTGGGTCCATCTGGATTCAGCATGTTTAAATCCAAGACCCCTGGATTCAACTCCTCCTTCATAATGCCTCAGGCCAAAGCTTGATTACAAATACCTCTGTTTCTGGGTTACAGGTTGGTGTCTAAGACACAAGCACAGAGTCATCACGTAAAGCAACAGTCTATAATGTGAGGATCAAGAAACACAACTCAGCCCTTTTCAGAGAGACATATTTGGTCCAAGTTTGGAGCATCATTGAGGGCAGTGGTCCTCAAAGTATTGTCCTTACAGCAGTAGCAGCAGCATATCTCTGTAAGCTTGTTAAATATGCAGAGGCTCAGCCTCACTCTTGACTTAATGGATCAGACACTTCAGGATGTAGGGCGCAGCAATCTGTGTTTTAAGAAGACTTCCAGGTAGTTCTGATGTACTCTGTGGTTGGAGAACCACTGACTTAGATCATCTGGCACCATCAGGCTTTATGGTTCCAATTTGAGCTAAGTAGACTAAGTGGTGGAGAAGGAAATGGCAACCCACTCCAGTGTTCTTGCCTGGAGAATCCCAGGGACGGCGGAGCCTCGTGGGCTGCCGTCTCTGGGGTCGCACAGAGTCGGACACGACTGAAGTGACTTAGCAGCAGCAGCAGCA
>NW_011494606.1:3014521-3024246 GCF_000754665.1 Bison bison bison
AAAAAAGATCCCCTGGAGGAGGAAACGGCAACCTATTCCAGTATTCTTGCCTGGAAAATCCCATGGACATCCTGGGCTGCAGTCCATGGGGTCACAGAGGGGACACCACTGGGACACACTGAACCCCTCACCCTAATGCACAGATGTCAGTTGTTTTACTGGCTTTTAGACATTTTCCAGTCCCTTGCAACTGCAGGTAAGTGATTCCCAAAGTGACTCAGCATAGGCATTACCTGAGGAGTGAGTTTCAGCCCACCTCCTCATTCCTGATCAGTAAGTTGAGCTGGAGCCCGGAAGTGTGCCGCTCTAATGAGCTCCTGGTGCTGCTGGTGATCACGTGGGCTTGAAAAGCCTTTGTAGAAAGTACCTGCTAATGGGGTCACCTCTTTTCACCTCCCATTACACACAGCTGGGGCGCTTTGGCACTTGAATTCCTGGAAAACTGTTTTCAAAGTCTCAATTCTGCTGCTGATTTTGGAAGACCGTTGAGTGGCCATGTGGCAGTGTGTGCGGAGTAACATGTCGCAGCACAGCCGTGTACAAACTGCTGCTCTCCAGCCCAAATGCCCACATGGCCAAATAGTTTGGTCTTTTCTCTCTGGGGCTTTCTGTAATGGCATTTGACCCATAATATTCTTTCTGTCTGGTCACAGGGGATTGTGTGCAGACCTTCTGGAGGGTTAATAAATAAATGATGGGCTTCTTTCTGGCCACGGGAAATCATCTCAAGGTCAATGCTATTGCAGAGCCAGGCTTTCCAGAGCTTGCTAAGATTAAAAAATCATCAGCTCCCACTAACCACATCCCTTCTTTTCTGAAACTTTGAAGCTTCGCTGCTGCAAAAAAAAGGAGCACAATTAAGCCTCGATAAAATTTTAATAGCGGGAATTATGCACTCTGCAACCAGCCTACAATTAGCCGTTGCTATGCTACAGGCAGAACCTAATCACGATAATGAGGCAAACAAAGGGAGGGAATTAATCAGGGCTATAAGGGTAGCACACAGCCGTTCCATCTCAGAGCACTGATTTCTGAAACACAGCAGCTGGGCCCCTGGGAAATCTCAGTCCCACGCAAGGTTAGAGTCACTGGGGTGGAGTGGCTGTGTGTGCAAGCTTCTGAGTAAGGGGGCTGTCTCTGCAGTCTCATTCCTACCACTACCAAGAGGATGCATTCATTTTTAAAAACGATGAGGCCTCTATTCTGTGCAGGAATCCATGCCAGATTCTGCGAGAAAGATATTGTTACCCAAGACACAAATCCTGCCCTCTCAGACTTTGCTATTTCAAGTGGGGTCCTTGTACAAGCAGCTTTTGTGCCATCTGGGAGCTTGTTAGAAATGCAAGCTCTAGGAATTCTGGCTGTCCAGTGGTTAGGAATTCATGCTTACACTGAAGGGGGCATGGGTTCGACCCCTGGCTGGGGAACTGAAATCCGTATGCCATGTGGCACAGCCAAAAATAAAAAGGAAAGAAATACAGGCTTTCAGGTGCACCCCGGACCTCCCGAACCATACCTGGATTTTAACAAGATGCCCAGGTGAACTGTGTGCCCACTGAAACTAAGACACCTGCTCCGGGAGAGTTCAACCTGGTTCAACAACAAAAACAATTATTACAGTGATACTAACTATTGTTTCTGTCAGGTTCTGTGTGAGGCATTCTACTTGTGTGATTATCTCATTTCATCCTCATCATAACTCTATGAGATTATCCTCATTATGTACATGAAGAAATTGAGGCACAATTCAGTTCAGTATATGATAAGAAGTCACAAATGAGGAGGATGGTTTTAAGAGATGACAAAGGGTCAGTAGCCTCATTTGGTTGAGGTGATCAGAGATGGAGAAAGTAGCATTTAAGCTGGAATTTGAATGATAAGTAGGATTTATTTAGAAAAAGTGGTGGGAAGGGCATGCCAGGCAGCTGGATCAACATAAGCAAAGTATGACTTGAAAACATGAAGGATGTTTTGGAGCTAAGGAGAACACTTCATTAAAGTATGATTTGTGTTTGAGGTGGGACTAAATTATGGAAAGCCTTGAAAGTCAAGATAAGGGTTTGAACCTTACTAGGAGGTGATAAGGATCCATGGAGGCTTCCCAGGTGGCTCAGTGAGTAAAGAATCCACCTGGAATGCAGGAGATGCAGGAGGCACAGGTTTGATCCCTGGGTCGGGAAGATCCCCTGGAGGAGAGCATGGCAACCCACTCCAGTATTCTTGTCTGGAGAATCCCGTGGACAGAAGAGCCTGGCAGGCTGCAGTCCATAGGATCACAAAGAGCTGGGCACAACTGAAGTGACTGAGCATGCATGCATGCATGAGGGTCCATGGAGGGCGTTTGAGCTGGGGGTGTGTCATGGTCAGGCCAAGTTCTAAAAAGAGCTAACTTGGAGATTATGAACTGAATAGGGAAGGCTGCGAGTCCCAAACCACCACTGGCCTGAGAATCAGAAAGGAAGGAGGGTCACAAGATCTTGCAAGAGGAGGGGGCAGAGCCGTGGGATGTGTGAGAGCCTCCGACTCTGGGCTGTAACCTTAGTGACCGAGAGAACACTGAGATGGAGGGAAGGATGGTTTGGGGAGAAAAACAGTGGCATGCTCTGAGATGTGTTGCATTTGACGTGATCTGCAGCCTCTCATCAGCAGCAGCGGTGTTCCTTCGACAGCTGTTTATTAAGAGGGACAGCAAAATGAATAAGGCACAGAAGCAAACACGCGAAGCTCACAGGAGCCGAGCACCCGCTGCAGGGCCCGAGTGCAAGGCTTCACAGACATTGCTTTTCTGACTACACTCCGGCCCCTTGAAGTGACCTGTCATCATTCACAATCCAGGACACACAGAATAATCACCTGGGGAGGTTTAAAAATACCGGGACCTGGGGCTCATCCTGTGAAAGATGTGTGTACTGTTACTGCACTGAGTGACGGTCCTGATCTAAGGTGGTGATTCTCAACTGAATCTTGGCTGGAACTTCCAATTCTGTTGATGCCCTTCAGCCAAAGACCACCAGGAAGACATCTACAATTAACCCAGCTGAGTCTGTTCCTCATGATAGAGAGGGAGAGTATCCCTGTGGGGAATCCTGGGGCATTATCCCCACTGGAGGGTCTTAGGAAGAACCCATCATAGCACTGAGCTGTGGTGGGGTGACTTAGTAGAGGGTCTCAGGAAATGAGCCTTGCTCTAGATCAATGGCTTCAGAAAGTAGGGCTCTTCTATGACTATTTCCGTGACTCTCATCTATGGGGAGGGGAGACTAGAATGAAGAAAACTGACATTGGTAAAGAAGTAGCAGTCACCCACCTTGGCCAAGAGTGGGGGTATTGTTGGGTGGCAGGCTTCCCTGGTAGATCAGCTGGTAAAGAACCCATCAGCAATGCAGGAGATCCCAGTTCAATTCCTGGGATGAGCCCCTGGAGGAGGGCATGGCAAACCACTCCAGTATTCTTGCCTGGAGAAGCCCCACGGACAGAGAAGCCTGGCAAGCTACAGTCCATGGGGTTGTAAAGAGTCGGATACGACTGAGTGACTAAGCACAGCACAGCACAGAATGACTTTGTTTTTGTCTTAGACAAATTTTTTTTTTAATTTTTAACTTTATATTGGCATATAGCTGATTAACAATGTTGTGATAGCTTCAGGTGAACAGCAAAGGGACTCAGTCATGCATATACATGTATCCATGCTCCTCCAAACTCACCTCCTTTCCAGGCTGCCACATAACATTGAGCAGAGTTCCATTATGGTAGGTCCTTGTTGTTTATCCACTTTAAATACAGCAGAATGTACATGTTGATCCCAAAGTCCCTAGCTATCCCTTACTCCATTCTCTCTCCCTGGCAACCATAAGTTTGGTCTCTGTATCTTTTTTTTTTTTGGTCACACTGTGCAGCATATGTGGGATCTTAGTGCCCCAACCTGGGAATAGAACCTGTGCCCCCTGCAGTGAAAGTTAACCACTGAGCCACCAGGGAAGTCTCAAGTCTTAGACAAAATTACCAAGTGGCCTTGCTTCATCTCATTTTATCTTGATCTCAGAGTAAACTTTGAGGCCGGTGTTCTGTGAAGTCGTTCATACCTAACAGGTGTATAACCCAACTCTGCTGTGGGCGTCAGGCCAGCTTCTGAAAGTCAGGGCTCCCACATTTTTTCTTTCTCACGGCCCATTCCCCACCCTCCCCCACCACCCACAAAGGATAGAGAAGAGGGGAGAAGGAAGCAAGCAGAAGGTTTAAATTTAAGAAAGAAAAGAGGAAAGAGAAGGAAACTGTGAGGCTGGATGTGGGGAGACTTAACCTCATGGATTCAGCTTCCCAGCTGAACACAGGTGGCCGGACAGGAGGGCCTGGCCTGAGCTACCAGGATGACAGGGACGCCATTCGCTGTCCTTCCACTGCCCTGCAGCCCAGCCCTCACTCAAGGTCAGCAATGACCTTGCCACCCATCCCCCCTTGGAACCAACGCACTTTCCCACCATCTGTTTGGCATCAGTCAGTTGGTGATGCTCAGCGTGGTGTGAAGGGGAATCTGCTCATGGAAGAGGAGAAGGGTGAGCAGTGAAAGGATCCAGGCTCTCGCAGCACTGCATGTGTATGCTGTCATGCACGAGTGCACACCTATGTGTGCTCACTCTGGCTTAGAGACATCTCAGCCAGACCGTTCCTACCCAAGCTGTGTGGATTGCAAGTTCTTCCTGAATCTGGAGTCTGAGCCCAGAGCAGGTGTCTGTGGCCTCTCCACCCCAACTCCAAAAATATAGGGAGGAGAGGTGGTGGGGCCTCAGTGCCCCCTGGCCCTTCAGAGCCCCGACCTGGCTCGCGGGCTGCCATCTGCGAGGCCTGGCCATCCCTCCACTCTGGGGCTGGCACTATGAAACCCTGAGGATTCTGGGGCTGTGGAAGCAGCAGCATGCAGGTGGCAGTGACAGGCCACATCCCTTGTGTCTTTCTCACCTTGGCTCAGGCTTTCCCTCCTCCTGGAAAATCTGTGCCTCCCTGCCCTAGTCAGCCTTCAGGACTGAAAGCAAAGGCCAGTGTCCCCCGGCCGGATCATTATCCCTGCCTCTGCTCCCAGAGGGAGGCCTTTGCTCCCCATTCTCCTGGAAAAAACTCTTACACTCTACTTCTCGCTGTGTGTTGCTTACCTGAGTGTCTCTCCAGCTGGACAAGGAACTGGCTTGTTTATCATGCGGTCCTCAGCTCCGAGAACTCAGCCAGACTCATGGTGGACCTTTGGTAAATGTTTGGAAAGAAAAGGAGGGGAGGAGAGAGGATTGGTTGCCACCCTAAACATGCAGCAGTGTCCCAGGGGTGACGGGGTAGCAGAGACCCTCCTGCTGGCAGTCAGCGCATGCCCGGTGGCTGCTGCCAACAGCAGCAGGCTTCTCACCTAGGTCAGGCTGCAACTGGGTGCCCTCCCCTTTTCTCTCCCTACCTGGTTAGAGCTTCCAGGGAGTCTGGAATGAATGAGGCAGACCTGGGAGAGTCCTAAGCTCAAGAAGACACTAGGCCCCAGAAAAGCAGCAGGGGTCTTGGTGTTACCCAGGAAGACCTCAGAAGAAGGGTTGATCTCGGGTGGCCTCAGCCTGCAGCAGCTTGAAGTAGGGCTTTGGTTCCCTGCCAGAGACTGAGGTCGGGTCCCGGTGGTGTGAGCACCAAATCATAACCGCTAGACTAGTGGTCAGTGACAAGGACCTGGCTCTTCAGCTTTTCGGAAAAGAATTCCCACAAAGACGAAAAGTAGTGAAACAAGTAAAGTGTTTATTAGGAGGAAAGGAATATAGTACGTATGGATAAACACACAAGTGGACTCAGAGTTGTATCCCTGTGGCAATTTAAATCACTTCTGTGGGTAATTTAAACTTACGTGTTTCTCCGAGATTTCCTTTGGCCAATCATTTTGCTTTGCCTGGTTCAGAGTCCCTATTTGGTTTATCTCAGGACCCTCCCACGTGTGCACACGCATTTCTTACCAAGATGGATTCCACTCAAGAGGCCTGTGAGTAGTTAGCATCACTTACTATGGGGTGGCGCCCCCTCCTTTTTTGACTTCCGAGGAGCCTGTCTGTGCATGTGTAGTGGAGAAGGTCTCCTGACTTTGAGAATGAGGCACACGTGGTCTCTTACTGCCTGTCTGGGCAGGGCCCCGCCTCCTCCCTCAATTGTCCTGCTATTTTAGTCTCAGAGTATCGGTCCACAGAGAACCAGTGCCAACTGTTTGCTCCGGGGCCCATCTGTCTCCTGCCTCAGGATGACTGGCAAGCAGTCCCCTGTTGACACAGTGTAGTGATGATTTCACCCCAGTGATTCTGGTTCCTCTCTAGAAATAGCTCCTCACTGAAGCCACAGAGAAAATCCAAATTTCCCAGGAAAATAAGACGGAGGAATTGGGGATTAGGAAACATATCACTCACGCCCTGAGCTCCCAGGGCAGCAACAGAGCTACAGCAGCATTCATCTGGGGCCACAGGGTCCCTGGGCAGATGCAGGCTGTCCCCTCCTGGCCTTCATCTGGGCCCCTGCAGGGGGGACCCTTGCGCTAGGAGGGTCAAGCGGAGCAGAGCTTCCTCAGTGCAAGCTCAAAAGTCGAACTATTCAATTCGGCCCTGCCCTGGAGCTCCAGTGGAGATGTTGAATGCAAATGAGGATCAGCACGTGTATGATGATTCAGAGCAGTTGTAACGGGTGAGATGCATAAAGAGACCAGGAAGAGGCAGTTTGGGGGAGGGGGGTTTCTTTTTTCTTTCGGCTTGAAATGAGCATGATGGCCAGCACCACAGGACTCACCACCTGTCAAGTCCTACTTCGGCCCCCTCAGAGACCACAGAGTCTTAGCGGTTCACCAAGGGGAAGGGGGTGGGGGAAGAAAGTTGGAAATAACATCTGAAATGTCCCTCTGAGTCCAGCCCGTGGGGCATAAAGGGACACAGGGGAAACGGTCTTGGCCGCTGAGATTTCAGAGGGGCCTGGCATAGTGGAGAGAGCAACAACTTGGATGTTAGATAGAAAAGAGTTCAATCCTGGTTCCACCACCTACAAGTTCTGTGATCTTAGATAAAGCACTTGAACTCCCCAAGCTTTGTTCCATCTCCTGTACGGAGAGAGCACGGCCTTCCTCCGAGGCTGTGGGATTTGGATTAAATTGAAGGACATGGTCTATAAGACAAGAAGGAGCACAACGCCTGGCATATTGGAGATGCCCAGGAAAGGGTGTTGCCTTCCCCGCCCCACCCCGCCCCCCTGCCCCTTACAGGACCGCAGCATGCTTTTTAGCACTCCACTCCTCTCCACCCCGCCCCCCCACCACCAACACACCAGACAGCCGCAGTTCTCACAAAATTAATTATCCAGGAATTCACCAGAATCTAAACACTCTGTGGGTGTGTCTTTGGCAAAGAAGCAGCAGCTGGCTGGAGGTGGTGGTCAGTGGGTTCCAAACATTGACTCTCCTCTGGGTGAAGCTGAACTCTAATTCATCCTCAAGTCTATGGCTGGAGGGCCTCAAGTGGGAGCAGGCTGGGATTGGACCAGGGTCTCACCTTCCCCATCACAATCTGATGGACTCTAATCACCTCTCCATCCAGACTTCCAGCCTCCAAGTTTTCATCTCCAAGTGATTCATCTCAAAAGCCACCCCCCATGGGCCCCTCATCTGCTGTTTAATTGGAGAAGGGGGTGCTAGAGGCCCTAGAGCCTTAATTGCATCTGTTAGGTAGGGTAGGTACAATTATCTCTGCCACATTCCTGCACACTGCCAGGCAGACAGAAGATGATTAAGGGGCTCTTGAAAACTCCAGCTCCCAGTAGCCCTTTCCACTAATTGAGCAGTGGAGGAAGCGTTATTGAGCTCTCCACTCCTTTCTTTAAATTAACTCCTGGCTCAAGTCCTCCTCAGAGCAGTGTGTTGGCCACGTGGCTCAGAGTGTTCAGTTCCAATCCCATCCATCACCCGTCACTTAGGCACAGGGCCCAGCCAGATCGTCAGTGGGACCATTCATCACCTACAGACTGGGAGTGAGCTGTGGGTGGGGGGACCTTCATGGGCTCCGGAGGGTGACATCTAGCCTGACTGTAGCACCTGATTTAACTGAGAGGTGGTTTAAAGGTGTCCCACCATCTTCTGTCCTCAGCCACCCATGTTCAGCCCCAGTCTGGACCACCACATTGGCTAGTGACTGGTCCCCCGACTTACTGTGTTCTTCACCCAGCAGCCAGGGGGATCCATTTGAATTAAAAATAGGTTCAAGTACTGATTACCCAGAATGCACTCTAAACCACAAGTCATGTCCTACGAAGCCCCAGGGCTGTGATGCCTGGCACATTCCCTCACATCAACTGCATCACCCCACTGCTGCTGCTGCTGCCGCATCGCTTTAGTCGTGTCCGACTCTTAGCGACCCCATGGACTGCAGCCCACCAGGCTCCTCCATCCATGGGATTTTCCAGGCAAGAGTACTGGAGTGGGGTGCCATTGCCTTCTCCAATCACCCCACTAGCCCTTACTAACTCCACTTACTAAGGCCCACCCACACTGGTGTTATCATCCCAGTTCCTCAAAAATACCAAATGCCTTTCAGCCTCTGGGCCTTTCCTTGACTTGGAAGCCTTTGCATTCACACTTTTCACCATCAGCTTCTTCTTACCCTTCAGGCCTCTGTTTAAATGTTGCTTGAGAGAGGCCATATCTTAAGTAATTTTCCATGTCCTTCCATGGAAGGACATATCTTAAGTAATTTTTCACTTTCTTTTTTTTTTTTAACACATATTTGTTTACTTCAAAGTACATATTACAATTTTTTATTATCTTAGTTTTATTCTTTTGCTATTTACTTGTGTTGTTTCTGTGTTACGGATCCAAAGCTTTGTGAGGTCCGGATCCTGCTTTCAGTTCACTTCCACACCCCAAGTGTCTGTTGGAGTGGTTGGTGCTTCTGTAGTCATTCAGCATTTACTGAGCTCCTACTAGGTGCCAGGCGCTCTTTCAGGCCCTGGGAACACAGTAGTGAACACATAGGAGAAAATACCGGTCTTCCTGGATCTTATGTTCTAGAGGGGACAGGAGAGGCAGGCGATAGACAATAAACGTAAACACAGTGAGGCGCACAGTGGTTAAATCTTCGCCTCCCAGTGCAAGGGGTGCCGGCTCAATCCCTGGTTGGAGAACTAAGACCCTACATGCCTCTTGCCTAAAAACCCAAAACATGAAAGAGAAGCAATGTTGTAACAAGTTCAATAGACTCTTAAAATGGTCCACATCCAAAAAATCTTGTAAAAAAAATACCTAATAAGGAAATTACATATAACATTAGAAGGCTACTAGGGCTCTTTCTTGGAGAAGGCAATGGCACCCCACTCCAGCACTCTTGCCTGGAGAATCCCATGGACGGAGGAGCCTGGTGGGCTGTGGTCCATGGGGTCGCACAGGGTCGGACATGACTGAGTAACTTAGCAGCAGCAGCAGGGCTCTTTCTGGGGCTTCCCAGGTGGCACAATGGTAAAAATTCTGCCTGCCAGTGCAGGAGACACAGGTTTCATCCCTAAGTGCAGAAGATCTCCTAGAGGAAGGAATGGCAACTCATTGCAGTGTTCTTGCCTAGGAAATCTCATGGACAGAAGAGCCTGTCGAGCTACAGTCCATGGAGTCTCAAAGAGGTGGACATGACTCAGCACCCACACAGGCACGCAGGTCTCTAACAACCAAGACTAAAAGCTAAAGAGAAAAG
>NW_011494606.1:3024346-3027624 GCF_000754665.1 Bison bison bison
GAGAAAAGGAGTGTGTGTGTGTGTGTGTGTGTGTGTGTGTGTGTATTGGGTGTGCAAGGTCAGTTAGCCTGCAGAACATCTGTGCCCCATGGCGTGGTTCAGTCAGGTAAGTTTGGGTTCTGGCCTGCCTGGCATTCATTCATTCCCCTTTCTTCTAGAAACAGCATCCCAGGTTTTTCAGGGGGACCTCTCCCTACCCCACTGGATATAGGTTCGGTAGGGCTGTCAATCACAGCCTCTGCCTTCTCCCAGTTAACGGGTGGCACTGGACCCAGGCCCTTCTGAACCTGAGTCCTAAAAGGAGAGGAAAAAAGATTTAAAAACAGAAGTGTCTTCATTCTGATGAAATGATTGTTTGTTCCTGTTTTGTCCAATCACATGTCTCACTTTTCCCTTGTTGCTGGCACCGCACCATAGTCCCTCCACGCATTCTTTCCTATTTACGGAAGTTCCTATTGCTTGCGGCCAGAGATCCTTACTTACGCTGATTCACGATGAATGCATCAGTGCAAACTGATACAACTACAGACCAGTCCTCTTGTTTGTTGGTGGGTGACCTTGGACCTCCACTTCCTTGTCAGTAGAATGAGGACAATCATAGCATGTTCCTCTCAGGGTTATTGTGAGGATAAAAGCATCTGCATGTCAAAGTGATATCACTTTCTTGGCATCCTCCACATTCTCTTCCTAACCTCTCACACAAGTCCAGGAGGACCTGTGGCAAAGTAGGGACAGCTGGTCCCCACAGAAGTTGCTATGGGAACCCCAGCCACTTGGGCAGCATCTGGTGGCGGGGGGTGCCTGCAGCTGCTGAGGGACTTGCTGCAATGACTCTGCCTTTTGGAGCAGAAAGGCCCAGCTATTCTCCTCCCCATGCGTCCCGTTCTCAGTCACTCAGTTGTATTTGACTCTTTGCGACCCAAGGACTGCAGCCTGCTAGGCTCCTCTGACTGTGGAATTTTCCAGGTAAGAATACTGGAGTGGGTTGCCATTTCCTACTCCAGGGGATCTTCCCAACCACAGATCGAACCCGTGTCTCCTGCATCTCCTGCATTGACAGGAAGGAATGCCAATTTTACTTTACTACTGTGCCACCTAGGAAGCCCCCCACCCCCTACCCCCAGGTCCCAACTCAATTCAATTCACAGAATTGCAAACAGAACATCTGTGCAGCTTGGGGAGACAGGCGGAGGAACGTACTTTGTCTAGCTCTCCTCTTTCGGGCTCAGGGGAGGCTGTCAGGGAGAAAGAACATCCCTCAGCTCAGAATTCTTAGACTGGAAACAAGCCTTCAGAAGACATACAGTGTGGATCAGTCCGACAGCAAACCTTCAGTGAGTCAGTTCTGGAGCGCAGCACCAAACTGGGTAGACAGTGAGAGAGACAGAACATCAGAAAACATGAGTAGAAGGACGTCAGTGAAAATAAAAATAGAAATCAAAAACAACAGTCTCAGTGATCATTTGTGGAGCACTCACCACGTACTCAGTTCAGTTCAGCCGCTCAGTCATGTCTGACTCTTTGTGACCCCATGAATCGCAGCACGCCAGGCCTCCCTGTCCATCACCAACTCCCCACTCTGCAAAGATTTTTCCATGCATCTCTGTAGCCCATACTGTCAACTCTGCCTGGGGGCATTCCGGGTCCTTTCATCTCCATTAGGCTGAGCTCAGAGAAGTTGTAGCGCCTGCCTGAGTAGTCCCCAGCCCAGAAAGATCTGACCTAGTGCCATCTGACGATCATACAAACCAATTCACATCTTCACTCACTCCCGGGAGTTGGTTGAGTATTCGTGGGTTTTGGGCTCTGTACTGGATATGCATGGAGTCCCATGGGAGCAGCTCACTTGTACAGAGGTGACGCTGATAGTGGTCAGGGCGAGAGAAAGCAGTAGGACATGACACCAGCAATGCCTTGAACATCAGGACGGAGTGGGGAGACACTGGCTGAGCTGGGTCTTGAAAGATGGCTCAGTGACAGTTTAGCAAAGGAAAGGGTGGAGGCAGAGGAGGGGGTTTCATGTGGTGAGCAGGCGGGGGCGGCTTCTCTCTGGAGTTCCCCTGCTGGAGAGCTGAGCGCCTGGGGCTCCAAGCTGGGGGCTGAAACCAGATTGCAAAGGGCCTTATATGGGATGCCAAATGATTTGAATTACATCTGGTAGGAAAGGGGAGGCCTCTGAAGGGTTTTAAAGCAGGAGTGCTGTGGTCAGGTTCGCCTGATACCCAGGCCGCCCTGTTCTTGTGTGTGCGTGCGTGCGCGCTAAGTTGCTTTAGTCTTGTCCGATTCTTCGACCCCATGGACTGTGTAGCCTGCCAGGCTCCTTTGTTCCATGGGATTCTCCAGGCCATGCTGGTTCAATCCCTGGGTTGGGAAAATCCCCTTCTCCAGGGGATTTTCCCAACCCAGGGATTGAACCAGCATCATTTATGTCTCCTGCATTAGCAGACAAGTTGTTTACCACTAGCACCAGCTGAGAAGCCCGCTCTTGTGTGTAGGATAGACTATAGCCTGGACAAGAACACAGCAGAGATCCAGCCAGAGTGGATGGGGTTAAAGGGACCGGGACTGTGGTGGGGTGGGGGGGCTTCAGGGGACACTTAGAGACATTTCAGAGATGGAATCAATAGACTCATTGGCAGGAGACTGAGGACACAATTGTGTTTCTTACCAGAAACCAGGTGTGTCACTGTAGTGATTGTGTGTGCAGGTGTGTGTCTATCGACGTGTATGTTAGATGCACGCACGCCTGCGTGTGAGGATGCGGTCTGGAGGCACTTCGGGGGCCATGTATGCTCCTGTGCAGGTAAGCAGCTGTGTGCGCTCAGGCACATCAACATGACTGTATCTGTGTGTCTGTCCGCTGCGAGCCCCTCCCTGGCCCCTCGTTGTGCTCCCGGCTCAGGGCAGGTTTCTGTGTGCCAGGAACCTCCAGGGACTTAAGCTGCTTTAGAGGCTCCCACTGCTAATGCGAGCTGCATCTTCCATCCCTGTTTGATGCTGCAACAGGAAGCCTGAGGCAGTTCTTCAAAGGGAGCGACGGGGGTGGACAGAAAGAAAGTAAACATCAGGATTAAAACTGTGAACTCACCAAGCCCGGGTGCCGCAAACTTCCCCACCAACAGGCTTTGATTTGACAACTGCATTTTCCCCAGGCCAGGATTCCAGGCTGAGAGAGTTCTGGGAAGGGCTTGTGGGAGGGGGCGGGGACTCAACAGCTCCGGGAAATAGGCAGCCAGTAGACCTGCCCCCAGGGTCATGGACAGACTGGGGTGGTGGTC
>NW_011494606.1:3027724-3043784 GCF_000754665.1 Bison bison bison
GGGGGGGGGGAGCATCCTTTCTTCCCTCCCTCCCTCTCTTCTCCTTCCTTCCCTTCTCCTTCCCTAACCGCCATTTCCAGAGGACTCTGAGGCTTCAAACTGACTCCCATCTGTGTACTATTAATAACTCTGATGCTTAGTGATGATGTGATCGTGGGCACGGAGGCCTCTGTTGTACGAGACAGCTACTCTTCCCTCACGGGGTTGTCTGGATGAGGTCAGCCCAGCTGTGTCTGCACAGCGCAGTGCCAGGACCATCAGAGGAAGTAGCCGACGGCAGCCGTCACAACTACCATTATTGTTGTACAGGGATCGATAAGGCCTCTCCCCACCTCATACAACTTCCTCCACATTGATCGTGTACAAAAGGCAGGATGCTCAGAGGGGTTCAGAAGGGCCCACTTTTCCCAGCAAAGGGGTGGGATCCCAGAGAGCTTCCTGGAAGAGACGATTTCTGAGTCTTAAAGGAGGACAGCTGAATTTCACCAAAGGAGTCCAGTGTGAGGCCAACCAGGCCAAGGAGAGAATTCCGCTGAGGTGTGAGAAGGGAGCTGCGAGGACCCTGATGAGCCTCAGGCCTCGGGCCTGTGCAGGAAGCCTGCTTCAGGCTGCAGGGCCAGGCAAGTCCTATGACTGCGCAGCACTCCTGGAAGAATTCAACCAAACCAGAGGCACTGGGGCTGAAGAGTCTCAGAAAATCTTTCTAGGCCAAAAGATCTTCTCTACCCAGGTGGCAGGCTGCCCAGGGAGGTGCTCCTTCAGTGAGGGACCTGCTGGGAGGGTTGTGGCAAGCACAGTGGTCAGCCCCTTCAGGAGAGCCTCAGCTGCCCGGGGAAGCCCTGCCCAAGATCCTTCCCTTCCCCCACAGCCCACATCTGGGGACTGACGGAGTATAACCATCTGGCCATTGCAGCCCAAGTCAGGACAACCCTGAGGGGTGGAGAGAAGCTCCAGGGCTTCTCTGAGGAGTCAGCTGAGACTGTCATGGGCTGAACTCTGTCCAGAGAAGGCCCTGAGCCCAGTGGGGATACTGGAGAAGGAGACAAGAAAGATAAACCAGGGGCCAGACTGTCATGGGGGAAGATATGACCCCCTCAATGGACAAGACTCCATCTTCTTCATCCCCAGATCTCTAGCCCTTAGCAAAGGAAGTGCCCTGCATTTGCCCAGCAGAAAGCAAGTGGTCATTAGAGTGAGATGAAGTCCAAAAGGCCGTGTAAATGATAATAGCTCCATTTCTCAAGCCTCCAGCAGGTGCCAGGCACATTTACATATTAGCAGCTCATTTAATGCAGTTAAGTAGCTTCGATCTGCTGATTTGCTGATGAGACTAGTTTAAGCTGCCCAAGGTCACTAAGTGGAATTCACAGCCAGCTGTGCCTGACTCCCCCTGCATGCTGTCCCCCTAGGCCACGCCGCTCCTCATTAGGGGAGCCAGAGAGAGTAGCTGTCCAAGGTCTTCGGCAGGCAGCAAGCCCATGCTCTCCCTTCCAGGTGAGGGAGCACAGAGACAGGGTCAGAGGGGCTCTGAGTAAACGGATGGGATAAAGGTGAAATGACGGCACCATTACCCTTATTCCGCCCATAACCTCTCTCATGCTCTGTAGCCTCCTTCTTCCACCCCTTTCTTCCACAAACACTTACTGAGCACCTGCGGTGTGTCAGGCCCTGTGCTAGCACCAAAGTGAACACAATGGACACAAAAGTCCTGCCTTCACGCAGCTTAGGCTCAAATGATGAACACAGGAGACAGCCATAATCAAGTGATTCCAGGATCAGGAACGGAGGGGTGGTGGAGATATTCCCACATGCTTGCTCTTCCTGCGGCAGACGCTGCTCCCAGCGCGGGAGGAAGCCCAGCGTTGGTGCGTTTGTTCTGTTCCCAGAGGCCTTTGTGTTGCTGGGTGAGCCTGGGCTGCAGGCTGCTGTTGCCAAGCACCCAGAAGCCATCCTCCCCTTCCTGGCTTTTGCGAAAACACATCTTTGGAGGAATTATGCTGTGTTGTCTGAAAAGAGGGAGGGTATGGAGAGGGTGAGATGGAAGCAGCTGAAGTAGAAAACTGGGCAGCATCTCCCAAGCAGAAAAGGGTCAGGTTTGGGAGACAGGGACTGTGCCCTGGGGGACCGTGGATGGGAGTGGCCATCGGGGACCCTACTTGTCACACAGATTCCTGACTTTGACAAAGATGCAAACAGTCCCCTACACAGACACACACACACGCATGCACGCGTGCGTGCACACTTGGCAGAGACATTATAGAGATAGATGTTACCTGTGGCTTCTGGGGTAGAACATAGACCAGAGGACCTAGCCTGACCAATGTGGATTCTCAAGGTCCCCTGAGACCTTTGCTTGAGGGTGGGTGGAGCCCCAACATCCAGGGAGATGGAATTTCCCAAACTGGAGACAACGTCCAGTTCCTCACCTGGTTCTCCTTGCTTCCTGTTCAGACTCTTTTCCAGACAATTATATTTTGTCCAACCTTCCCCATTGATCCTCCACCCATTCCCTAACTCCAGGGTTGACCTTAGTCCAGAATCCATGACTGCTTTTCCAGCATATTCCCCCCTCCAGTGTCTGAGTTGTGGTGACAGGGGTAACACCCTGGGAGCGGTGGGGGTATGAGAATAGTACTACCCATTGGGAAGCTGTGAGGATTAAACGAGACAACCCATGGGTAGCAGTTCATGCAGTGCCTGGTCCATGGAAAGTGCCCAACAAACATGATCTCTTGTTATTAACGATCTCTCTAGGCAAGGGAAAGCAGTCACGCAGCCATAGAGGCATGGAAGGGCATGGCATGTTCAGTTTGACAACAAACGGTGGGTGCAGATTTTAATCATGCTCAGGGTCCTCTGTTCATGGATTTCTCCAGGCAAGAATACTTGCCAATTCCCTCTCCAGGGGATCTTCCCAATCCAGGGATCAAACCTGCATCTCTGGCTTTGGCAGGCAGATTCTTTACCCCTGAGCCACCAGGGAAGCCCGTTTTTTAGGCAGGGATATATATTTTAGAGAGTACACTGGGCCACAGTGTGGAGGATGGATCTGAGTGGGGAAAGACTCAAGAACGTGCTGTTCCACGCCATTGACTCCGGTTGATGAGGACAGCCCTTCAATATCTGGGCAGGCAACATAAGGAGAAGAAGAGTCCAGCCTAATTTCCAACAACATCTCATTTTTAGTGAGTAAGCACCTTTAGAATTATGCTAATTGTTCTGTCAGGGAGGTGATACAGCAGGAAAGGAGGGAACACCTGTAAAAAGATTACAAAATAGAAAACCCACTGATGTGGCCCTATAGGTGATAGTGATTCACGGAAGCATCAAAGTTTCTGAAATCCCGACACCTCCCCTCCCATCCCATGCTCCACCCACTGACCCAAAGAGGTCTATTCCTCAGCGTGTGCATTAATTAGGACTCTGTATTGCAAGCAGCAAAACAAAACGCTGCTCAAACTGACTTCAACAGTCAAAGGAAGTTATTGCCATGAATCACTGAAAAGCCTAGAAGTATGGATTTCCCAGGTAGCAGTAGTGGTAAAGAACCCGCTGCCAACGCAGGAGGCATGAGAGTCGTGGGTTCAATCCGTGGGTCAGGAAGATCCCCTGGAGAAGGAAATGGCAACCCACTCCAGTGTTCTTGCCTGGAGAATCCCATGGACGGGGAACCTTGTGGGCTACAGTCCATAGGGTCTCAAAGAGTCGAACGTAACTGAACGACTTAGCATGTATGCACGCTAGCTTCTGGTGAAGCTTGATCTAGTGGCTCAAACAATGTCATCTAAGACCCGGTCTCTATGTGTCCTGCCTCCTACAATTTAGGTTTCAAACTCAGGCCTCACTTAGGGAGACTCCAGTAGCTCTAGGCTTTCCATCACAGTTTTAAATGGCTGTATTGGAGCCTGACTTCACATTCTACCCTACTCTTCCCAAGCCAAGGGGGAGTCTTTCTTCTAGTAAAATAATTCCCCTTTCCCCCAAAAGCCTCCCTTTCCCCCACATCTCCTTGCTTCCTATTGGCCCTGAGGGTTTATACACCATCCCTAAATCAGTCAAGGTGAAGGTGGGGGGCTGGCATACACAGTTTTCTAAGGACCCCCTACCACCACCACCACAATCACTCAAACCACATGAAAGACAAAGGAGGAAGGTGACTTCCCAAAGGAAACTCCAAAAGTAGTGGGGTAGGAGGGCTTCCTTGGTAGTCCAGTGGCTAAGACTCCAAGCTCCCAATGTAGGGGCCTGGGTTCAATCCCTGGTCAGAGAACTAGATCTCACATACCAAAACTAAGAGTATGCAAGCCAGAAGAGCCTGTGTGCCACAACTAAGACTTGGCATAGCCAAGTGTAAGTGCTGTTTTGAAAAAAAGAAGTGGGGCACGGACGCAGGGCCACTGTGATTTCACCTCCTCCGTGTGTCCCCCTTCCTCTCCATGCCCCCTCCTCTCAGACCTGGGGTTCCCATCCTTTACGCATAGGGCCTCCCAGGGCTGTCCTCGGTCTTCTCGCTCTTGAGCTGTCTCTTGCGCCTTCCCTGACTAACCATTTATTGAGGAACTTGATTCCCCATGACCAGTCTAGATGTCACTCCTGCACCATGAAACTCTAGACCCAGCTACCACTGGCCTGCCCGCTTGGAGGCGGCCCAGAACCCCACGGTTGGGTCTGAATCCCAGCTCATTTTCGCTCCCGTCAACCTGTTTCCTGTCTGTGTTCTTGATCTCCAGTGGCCTCAGCCTGCAGCCATTTGAAGCAGGATTTCAGTTCCCAGCCAGAGACAGAAATCAGGCCACAACATGAGAGCACTGAATCCTAACCACTAGACCACAAGAGAACAGTGACCAGTGGCAAGGCCCGGGCCCTTCAGCTTTGTCAAAATGAATTCCCACAAAGGTGAAAAGTAGTGAAACAAGTTGTGCTGATTAAGAGGAAAAAGGGTACGTGTGTATAGACACGTGGGTAGGCTCAGAGAGTCTTGTCCTCAAGGTAGTTTGAATCACTTTTATGGGTCATTTATTCTGGGTTTCCTTTGACCAGTCATCTTGCTTTGCCTGGTTCTTCATCTATCTTCGAAGTCCATACTTCGTCTATCTCAGGGTCCTTCCATGTGTGTGCATGTATCTCTTAGCCAAGATGGATTCCAACATAAAGGCGTATGGGTAGGTTGACATCACTGACTATGAGGTGACGCCTCCCTTTTGACCACCAAGGGACTTTTCAGAGGACGTGTAGTCAGGAAGGTCTCCTTGACCTTGAGAATAAGAGACATGTGGTCTCTTATCTGGGTCGGGCTTAGCTTCTCCTCCTCTTCATCTTGGAATATCTGTCCACAGGGGCAAACTCCGGCTACTCAGCCTGGGGTCCAGCTATCTCCTGCCACATTCTTACCCTCATCACTGAGCTAGATCATCCCTGACCCCTTCCCTCCCTCATGACCCAAATTTCATCAAGCTCCAGGCCATAAATCTCTCTAGATTCCATCTCCCTTTTTTGTAGCTCTACTGCCCTGCTCATGTTAGGTATTCAGGAAGTCCTAGGTGACCACTGGTCTCTATTTTAGCCAAGGCATCATCTCCCATGCAGAAGACCTGCTCACTGCTCCTTTCATCCCCTTTGTGAATGATAAATATGGTCTGCCATATCAGCAAACAAAGGATCTGCAGCCACCAAGCCATCACATTACAGCTGTCCTGATGGTACACGCTGAGGAGACCCTGGATAAAAAAGCACAGGATACTGGCCCCAGAGAGCTGAGGTGCATATCAAAGGAATGATGTCAGTGAGCCCAGACTCTTGCATCTTCCCATACATAGAAAAGCACTAAATCCCTTAACTTGATATATCTGGTTTTCCTTAATTAACAGTAAATTTTTGATGTTCCAACTATCTGGTGCCTGTTGCAAAAACTCCTATGTATCCTGAATCCCCTCTTGCCTCTTTGGAGCAGTTTTTCCAAGTTATCTGAGATGCTCAGACATTATCTGAGGGGCTTAAGTCCTCAGTTTTGTCCACTGAATAAAACAAAGCTCTCTGGTTGCAAAGGCTGGGGTTGAGGGGAGGGAGAGGGATGGACTGAGAGTCTGAGATTGGTATGCAAACTATTACATTTTAAATGGATAAAAAAACAAGCTCCTACTGTATAGCACAGGGAACTATCAATATCCTGTGGTAAACCTTAATGAAAAGGAATATAAAAAAAGAATGTACATGCATATGTATAACTGTATAGCAGAGACTGGCATAATATTATAAATCAACTATACTGCAATAAAAACAAATAAGATTGACAACAGCAATGACAAAAACCCCCAAACAAACCCAAAACCTCATAACTCTCAACTCTTAGCTTGTATCTTTTTTTTTTTTTTTCCCAGTTGACACCTTGTGGCTTTGTCCTGAGGTCAGGGTCTATGTCATGACACTGCTGTGCTGATCAGAGCCCAGGACAGTGCCAAGTACTTAAAGACTTCTACCAAAGTGTGTGGATAGAACAAATAAATCGATGGATGATCAAAAAAAGTAAGAGAATTCTTCTTGGGAAAAAAGCGGCAACCTCCCCGAAGGCCTGGGGAACAGGAGGTGACTCTGACCAACCATTGGAGAAGGGAATGGCAAACCACTTTAGTATTCTTGCCTTGAGAACCCCATGAACAGTATGAAAAGGCAAAAAGATATGACACTGAAAGATAAACTCCCTAGGTCAGGAGGTGCCCAATATGCTACAGGAGAAGAGTGAAGAAATTGCTCCAGAAAGAATGAAGAGATGGAGCCAAAGTGGAAAAAACACCAGGTGCTGTATGTGACTGGTGATGGAAGTAAACGCCGATGCTGTAAAGAACAACACTGCACAGGAACCTGGACTATTAGGTCCGTGAATCAAGGCAAATTGGAAGTGGTCAGACAAGATGGCAAGAGTGAACATCAACATTTTAGGAATCAGTGAATTAAATGGACTGGAAGGGGTGGATTTAATTCAGGTGACCATTATGTCTACTACTGTGGGCAAGAATCCCTTAGAAGAAATGGAGTAGCCATCATAGTCAACAAAAGAGTGTGAAATGCAGTACTTGGGTGCAATCTCAAAAGTGACAGAATGATCTCTGATTGTTTCCAAGTCAAACCATTCAATATTACAGTAATCCAAGTCTATGCCCCAACCACTAATGCCAAAAAACCTGAAGTTGAACAGTTCTATGAAGACCTACAAGACCTTTTAGAACTAACACCCAAAAAAGACATCCTTTTCATCATAGGGGACTGGAATGCAAAAGTAGGAAGTCAAGAGATACCTAGAGTAACAGGCAAGTTTGGTCTTGGAGTACAAAATTAAGCAGGGCAAAGGCTAACAGAGTTTTGCCAAGAGAATGCCCTGGTCACAGCAAACACCCTCTTCCAACAACACAAGAGATGACTCTACACACGAACATCACCAAATGGTCAATACTGAAATCAGATTGATTATATTCTTTGCAGCCGAAGAAGGAGAAGCTCTATACAGTCATCAAAAATAAGACCAGGACCTGACTGTGGCTCAGATCATGAACTCCTTATTGCCAAATTCAGACTGAAATTGAAGAAAGTAGGGAAAACCACTAGACCATTCAGGTATGACTTAAATCAAATCCCTTACGATTATACAGTGGAAGTGACAAATAGATTCAAGAGATTAGATTTGATAGACAGAGTGCCTGAAGAACTATGGACAGAGGTTTGTGAGATTATACAGGAGGCAGTGATCAAGACCATCTCCCAGAAAAAGAAATGCAAAACGGTTGTCTGAGGAGGCCTTACAAATAGCTGAGAAAAGAAGAGAAGCTAAAGGCAAAGGAGAAAAGGAAAGATATACCCATCTGAATACAGAGTTCCAAAGAATAGCAAGGAGAGATAAGAAAGTCTTCCTAAGTGATCAATGCAAAGAAATAGAGGAAAACAATAGAGTGGGAAAGACTAGAGATCTCTTAAAGAAAATTAGAGATACCAAGGGAACATTTCATGCAAAGATGGGCACACCAAAGGACAGAAATGGTATGGGCCTAACAGAGGGAGAAGATATTAAGAAGAAGTGGCAAGAATACACAGAAGAATTATACAAAAAGATCTTAATGACCCAGATAACGACGATGGTGTGATCACTCACCTAGAGCCAGACATCCTGGAATGTGAAGTCAAGTGGGCCTTAGGAAGCATCACTATGAACAAAGCTAGTGGAGGTGATGGAATTCCAGTTGAGCTATTTCAAGTCCTAAAAGATTATGCTTTGAAAGTTCTGCACTCAATATGCCAGCAAATTTGGAAAACTCAGCAGTGGCCACAGGACTGGAAAAAGTCAGTTTTCATTCCAATCCCAAAGAAAGGCAATGTTAAAGAATGTTCAAACTACTGCACAATTGTACTCATCTCACACTCTAACAAAGTAATGCTCAAAATTCTCCAACTGAGGCTTCAACAATACATAAACCAAGAAGTTCCAGATGTTCAAGCTGGCTTTAGAAAAGGCAGAGGGACCAGAGATCAAATTGCCAACATCCACTGGATCATCGAAAAAGCAAGACAGTTCCAGAAAAACCCACTTCTGCTTTATTGACTACACCAAAGCCTTTGACTGTGTGGATCACAACAAACTGGAGAATTGTTAAAGAGATGGGAATACCAGACCACTTTACCTGCCTCCTGAGAAATCTGTATTCAGGTCAAGAAGCAACAGTTAGAATCAGACACAGAATAGTGGACAGGTTCCAAATTGGGAAAGGAGTTCATCAAGGCTGGATATTGTCACCCTGTTTATTTAACTTATATGCAGTGTACATCATGCAAAATGCTAGGCTGGATGAAGCACAACCTGGAATCAAGATTGCCGGGAGAAATATCAATAACCTCAAAATATGCAGATGACACCATCTTTATGGCAGAAAGTGAAGAGGAACTAAAGAGCCTCTTGATTAAAGTGAAAGAGGAGAGTGAAAAATCTGGCTTAAAACTCAGCATTCAAAAAATGAAGATCATGGCATCCTGTCCCATCACTTCATGGAAAATAGATGGGGAAACAATGGAAACAGTGACAGACTTTATTTTCTTGGACTCCAAAATGACTGCAAATGTTGACTGCAGCCAAACATGCTTGCTCCTTGAAAGAAAAGCTGTGACCAACCTAGACAGCATATTAAAAAGCAGAGATGTTACTTTGCCAAGAAAGGTTGATCTAGCCAAAGCTATGGTTTCCCCAGTAGTCATGTATGGATGTGAGAGTTGGGTCATAGAGAAAGCTGAGCGCCGAAGAATTGATGCTTTTGAACTGTGGTGTTGGAGAAGACTCTTGAGAGTCCCTTGGATGGCAAGGAGATCCAACCAGTTCATCCTAAAGGAAATCAGTCCAGAATATTCACTGGAATAGGACTGATGCTGAAGCTGAAGCTCCAATACTTTGGCCACCTGATGTGAAGAACTGACTCATTGGAAAAGACCCTGACACTGGGGAAGATTGAAGGCAGGAGGAGATGGGGATGACAGAGGATGAGAAGGTGGGATTGCATCACCAACTTGATATACATGAGTTTGAGCCATCTCCAGGAGTTCGTGATGAACAGCAAAGCCTGGTGTGCTGCAGTCCATGGGGGTCACAAAGAGCCAGACATGACTAAGCAACTGAACTGAACTGAACTGACCAATCACGTGTGGGGCCTCCAGCAATTGAAACCTACCTTATACATGTTTAACACTAAGAGGGCTGCCTCCCTGCTCCCCCATGGTCAGGACACTACAGAGGCACTTCTGGTGGGAGGTGGCCACCCTAGCAAAGGATTCCTAAAGACCCTTCGATTCCAAGAGCTCAGCTTTTTCTCTCAGCTCAGTCCAGTTGGCCCCCGGTACCACCTGGAGCAGCTATAAGTTGGACTGCTCCATTTCTTGTTTGAAGTCATCAGAAAACTAGCACATTGACACGGGGCCCTGGGAACAAAGTGGGCTTGTTTTTGCCCCACCTTGGTCACACACGGGATGTGGACAAGTAGGCTAAAGACACCAAGGATTTCAGTTACTGCAGCAACAATAAAGTTTCATCAGGGAGAAAGCAAAATGTGCCTGCTTGGCTCTAAAGACTCACAATGTTTATGAACCTTCTGTGACTTGGCAGAGACGGCAAGTGGTGGCAAACACACAAATGTGGAAATATTAATAGATGTGTGGCTTCGTGACTTGGTTTTCTCTACAAGGTTGCTGTACTTTTATAGGCAAAGACTTGCTCATACCTCTCCCCTGTTAAACAATGCCTCCTTCAGCCCTTGATAGGCTTGGAAAGAAAGACAAGGAAGGAGAAGAAAACTTGGTTTTGTTGTGTTCTTGCCTGGGGTGATCCCTGGGTATTCCTAAATATGATCTTGTTTAAGCCTCATCATAACCCCCGAAACAAGCATTTTCATCATCCCAATTTTACAGAAGAGACAAAGGCCCAGAGAAGTCTCCTGACTTGCCCAGAGGTTGAATGATTAGGGAGTGTTATATCAATTATACCTCAATAAAATTAGAAAAAAAATATAAATTTAGAAAACGCAAGCAATAGGAAATTTTAAAAATTAAATGCTCTTCCCCCGTATTCCTCTCCCAAAGGCAATCTTTCCAACATTTTCTTGGGATTCCTTCCAGTAAAAAAGAACATATGTAATCTGATATGTATGACTCAATTTTGTTTTTACACAAATGGAGTTGCCTGATACTCCTGCAGCTTACTTCTTTTTTTTTTTTTATTGTTTTTGACCCAGTAACCCATCTGAGAGAATCTTTCCATTTCAGCACAAAGCCATCCACATTTCTTTTCCCGAACATGTAGGGTTCATATTCTTTGCTCATTGGCAAATCTGATTTGGGATCTTTTTCTTATCAGACTCTCTATAAATTGGTCAGTTCCTGGTCAACTTTATATGCTCCAAACGTTTCCCTTGTTTTTTACTGTTTAATTTCAAATCCCTGGAGGTCTTTCTTGTTTCTAGAGGTAGTTCGGACGATTGCCTCACATGGACTATGGGCATCGGAGAGGAGCTGTATTGCTTTTCTATTGCTGCTGCAACAAATCTCCACAGATTTAGTGGCTTAAAACAAATCAAATGTAGTGACTTACAGTTCAGGAGTCTGGATGCCTAAATAGTGTCAAGGGCTGTGATCCTCCTTGAGGCTGGGGTAGAGGTGCAGGGCGTGGGGAGAATCCACTCCTTCACCTTTCCCAACTTCCAGAGATCACCTTGTTTATGGTCCTTTCCTCCACCTTTGAACCCAGCAACGTAGCATCTTCTTTCCTCTCAGGCTTCTGTACCCATCCTTACATCTTTTCTCTCTCTGAGATGCTTATCACCTCTTATAAGGATCCTTGTCATTGCATTGGGCCATCCAGATAATCCAGGGTAATCTCCCCATCTCAAAACCATTAATTTAATCACATATTCACAAATTTCAGGCATTAGGACAGAGAATCTTTGGGATGGGGACAGGAGGAATTATTCAGAGAAAGAGAAGAGGGAGGAAGAAGCGATAGTATTGCTCCAAAGCAAAGCACAACTCTCCCTCCATCTCCAGAACTCGGGAACACGCTACACTTGGTGTGACCTAAGCCTCATCACAGACCTCTTCTTGCAACCCTACCTAAACGGAGACACCCTTACTCTTCAAGGCTTGTCACATCACCATGTCTGTTTCCTATCTGCCTCCCTGCCATAGGGCACAGGAACAGGTTATGGAAAGCAGATACCCATGCTAGGAAATTAACTCCCCCAGCTGAGTCTTCCCCTGTCACCAGGTTATAAGCTCCTGGAAGTCAGGGGTCAAAGCCTAGGCTTTTGTTCAGGGTCTTCCCTGGTGGTCCAGTGGCTAAAACTCCATTCTCCCAGTACAAGGGGCCCAGGGTTCCATCCCTGGTCAGGAAACTAGATGCCACATGCTGCGTCTAAGAGTTCACATGCTGCAACCAGAGCAACTAAAGATCCCATGTGCTGCAAGGGAGACCTGGTACAGCCAAATAAATAATTTTTTTTAAATATTAATTTCTAGGCTGTTGTTGCAGCCCAGCACCTTGAATGCAATTGTAAAGAAAAGGAAGGAAAAAAGGAAGCGGTATAGGGGATGTTGGGGGTGAGGGTGGGGGCAGCTGCTTCTCCCAGGCCCAGCAGCTCTCCCTGCTAAGTCCTGGGCCAACGCACTCTCTCCCTCCTCACCTGGGTTCCCCCTCCCCTGGGGCCCAGCTTGACTCCACTAGCCCCTTGGGTGACTGGGTCTTCTCAGAGGACAGGGCCCGTAGGCAGGTCCTGGAGCCACCTGCGAGCAAAGACCTTGCAGGAAGATCGTGCCCTGTTTTCTACTTAGGTGAACAATGGAAACACGAGAGCAATAAAAACATTTACCATGCAGTTGAAGCTCTTTGGGGATTCTGCTGGGAGCAGGATGAGGGGAGCAATGGGCAGTTCCCGAGGTGGGGAGGAAGTTCTGCTATTGTGTCTTGTTCAGGTACTTCATCTCAGAGGCAGGGGAGTTGATAGAATGACTTCTCAACATTTCTTCCAGCCTGACATGGTCATAACCTCCACATCCCCAGCCCTGCAAAGCTGCCTCAGGCCTCTTACTCTGAAACCTCCAGCCTTGAGACTCCTTGAGCAGATGGCCATGGAATTTTTTACCTCGTGATTGTAAAAATAGCACATACCTCTTAAAATGACAAACTCAGAAAAACACAAATAAGCAGGAAAATATGATAGCCATAATCCAGATATTCAGCAGGAACCATAGTTTCCATTTAAGCCTATTTCCTTTTGTGAATTTGTAAGTCCTGTAAAAGGCTTCTTTCTGGGGTCTTCTGGGAGTTCAGTTCAGTTACTCAGTCATGTCCAAATCTTTGCAACCCCATTGATAGCAGCATACCAGGCCTCCCTGTTCATCACCAACTCCCGGAGTTTACTCAAACTCATGTCCATTGAGTCAGTGATGCCATCCAACCATCTCATCCTCTGTTATCCCCTTCTCCCACCTTCAATCTTTCCCAGCATCAGGGTCTTTTCAAACGGGTCAGCTCTTCGCATGAGGTGACCACAGTATTGGAGTTTCAGCTTCAGTCCTTCCAATGAATATTCAGGACTGATTTCCTTTAGGAAGGACAGATTGGATCTCCTTGCAGTCCAAGAGATTCTCAAGAGTCTTCTCCAACACCACATATCAAAAGCAACAATTCTTCAGTGCTCAGCTTTCTTTATGATCCACCTCTCACATCTATACATGATTACTGGAAAAACCATACCTTTGACTAGATGGACCTTTGTTGGCAAAGTAATGTCTCTGCTTCTTAATATGCTGTCTAGGTTGGTCATAACTTTCCTTCCAAAGAGTAAGCTTCTTTTAATTTCATGGCTGCAGTCACCATCTGCAGTGATTTTGGAGCCCCCCAAAATAAAGTCTATCACTATTTCCACTGTTTCCCCATCTATTTGCTGTGAAGTGATGGGACCAGATACAATGATCTTAGTTTTCTGAATGTTCAGTTTTAAGCCAACTTTTTCACTCTCTTCTTTCACTTTTATCAAGAGGCTCTTTAGTTCTTCACTTTCTTCCATAAGGGTGGTGTCATCTGCATATCTGAGGTTATTGATATTTCTCCCAGCAATCTTGGTTCCAGCTTGTGCTTCTTCCAGCCCAGCATTTCTCATGATGTACTCTGTGTATAAGTTAAATAAGCAGGGTGACAATAACAGCCTTGACGTACTCCTTTCTCTACTTGGAACCAATCTGTTGTTTCATGTTCAGTTCTAACTGTTGCTTCCTGACCTGCATACAGATTTCTCAAGAAGCAGGTCAGGTGGTCTGGTATTCCCATCTCTTTCAGAATTTTCCAATTTGTTGTGATCCACACAGTCAAAGGCTTTGGCATAGTCAATAAAAGCCCAGTAGATGTTTTTCTGGAACTCTCTTGGTTTTTCTATGATCCAACGGATGTTGGCAATTTAATCTCTGGTTCCTGTGCCTTTTCTAAATCCACCTTGAACATCTGGAAGTTCATGGTTCATGTATTGTTGAAGCCTGGCTTGGAAAATTTTGAGCATTACTCTACGAGTGTGTGAGATGAGTACAATTGTGCGGTAGTTTGAGCATTCTTTGGCATTGCCTTTCTTTGGGATTGGAATGAAAACTGACCTTTTCCAGTCCTGTGGCCACTGCAGAGTTTTCCAAATTTGCGGGCATGTCAAGTGCAGCATTATCTTTTAGGATTTGAAATAGCTCAACTGGAATTCTATCACCTCCACTAACTTTGTTTATAGTGATGCTTTCTAAGGCCCACTTGACTTTGCATTCCAGGATGTCTGGCTCTAGGTGAGTGATCACACCATCGTGATTACTCAGAAGACCGTGAGGAGATACGCAATGTGTCTTCTGGGAAGAGGGTGTCAGTAGACCAACTGGCTGCCTCTGTGTGTCCCCAGTGATGCGTGCTGCTTTCGTCCCACCCCCCACCACTCGGGATGGGCTTACACAACCTTCCTCTGAGGTGCCCCTGGGCCCTTAGGGAAGATTTCAGCTCCATACTGAGTGAGAACAGATCTGGGGTTCTATTTGGTGGGGGTGGGAGGGAAGGTGGAGTAGGCTATTGCATGAACCTCCCCAAAGTCTCCTACTTGGAGAGGAGACCTCTTGACCCCTTTCCTCTCTTCCTGTTGCCCCTCTGACCTCCTTCTGCTCAGAAATCCAGCTTATCGTCTTCTGGGAACGACCTCTCTTCCTCAAATGAGGAATTCTTAAAACTACTCCTATGTCTCCCGCATTCCCAGCCTCTGGCTTCAAATGACCAAGTCTTTTCCCAAGCTGTCAGCTATTTCTGCTCCAGAGAGGAAAAGCTGGTTTTCCTGGGAGGTAGTGTGCAGGGGGCAAACGGGAGCCCTGTGTTCTGGGGTGCAAGTGTGGGAGGCAGGGAATGGGGGTGGTCTTCCATATAGCTGCTTCACCCAACAGTACATCTAAGAAAGAACCTACCTCCCTACACCAAGACTAATTTCTTCCAGGAAAAAACCCCACAACCATACAAATAATATTTGACCTACATAAGAAATTAATATTCTTCCCATTACTGTACTCGTAACTCTATTTCCTGTGAGCAAACACCCTGACCTTATTAGCCCAAGAGAACATTTACCTTCTCCCTGTCAAGGTTAGATGACAAGATATCCTTCATTAACTTGACAAAAAAGCATATGGCTTTAATTGCTTGGAAGAGAAATAGGGGTGGGTGTGGGGCGATGGCAAGAGCAGGGTGACAAGTCTCCTTTCACTCTATCACACATATCTTTAACAGACTTGAAATCATAACAGTTGTGTAGCCTGCTTTTTTTTTTTTTTGCAATATGGTAAGCATTCTCCCACATTTTAAAACCCTCTCTAAATACATTATCTTATATAAACCCCATTTTAAATGATAGTATAACATTCCACTGTAGAGCAGAGCACAGACTGGATTTTTTAGGGGAAGAAAGTCAATGTTTCCAGATTATTTTTGCTAAAATAAATCCTTATGAAGCCTAATAACTAGCTTAGGAATGGCTGGAGACTTTCCAAATAAATTGCTAATAGGGAAGAGCCTTTTTAGATTGGGAGTGAGGCTCTAAGTTATCAAATGGTGTACAGAAGTTATTGATGCCAGCCCTGCTGTAACCACATAAGCTGGGTCAAGAAACATATCAGAGGAGGAGCCAAGGTAGAAGTGTTAACCAGATACAAAAGACACATTACCTGCCTGATTGACAGCAGCCACCAATCTGTCCCCAGTGAGCAGAACTGGAGACATTTCATCCGGACACAGGCAGACTGTTGTGTTGCTGGATAGGAGTGGACAGGCCCGGGGCCAGCATATTTCTTACTTTGAACTCTGACCACCTCTGAGACTGTGTAGCCCTTGGTTCTCAACCCTGACCACATTAAGGGAAAAAACAAAGAAAATCCCCAGGACTTACCACATTCTGATCAAAGAAAAAAAATTGATCTTTTTGCTCTGGAGAATCCTAGAGAAAGACAATGTTCTTTGTTCATTCCGCTCCCCCCC
>NW_011494606.1:3043884-3047691 GCF_000754665.1 Bison bison bison
TTACCCAAGAAAGCATTTCTGGAGGCAGGAGACAGGGGTGGGCTCTAAGACCTCTAACTGGCCCTCCCTTCCACCCCGGGGAAAATCAGGAATCTATGTTCCTTAGGCAGAGCTTGGCAGGAAACACTGGGATATCAATAACTTTACAGAGCATTTTATGCCCAGGTTTTTTGTTTGTTTGTTTTTAATCTTGCAAAGCCTGTTTTCAGGTCTCATCATCAGTGAGACTTGGTGAATGAGACAGGAATCTTGAAGTGGCAAGAACTCTGCTTCTGGTTGCCTCAGGTCTTCCTGGAGGTCTCCATCAGACTTTAATCCAGATACTTACAGAGGACCTTCCAGGGAAGCAGTAGGGAGCTCACTGTCCCGTTAGGACCCCCTATGCCCTTCCCAGAAGGCCAGCCTAAACAGAGTTGGCTTGGGACACAGCAGCAAGCTGCAGAAGAAACCCAACTCCACATTCAGTTCAGTTCAGTCACTCAGTCCTGTCCGACTCCTTGCGACCCCAGGGACTGCAGCACGCCAGGCCTCCCTGTCCACTGCCAACTCCTAGAGTTTACCCAAACTCATGTCCATTGAGTTGGTGATGCCATCCAACCATCTCATCCTCTGTTGTCCCCTTCTCCTCCTGCCTTCAATCTTTCCCAGCATCAGGGTCTTTTCAAATGAGTCAGTTCTTTGCATCAGGTGGCCAAAGTATTAGAGTTTCAGCTTCAGTGTCAGTCCTTCTAATGGTTACGTCACAGCTTCCCATAGCCTGCCCTGAAATAGTCCCCCTCCTCCTGGCCCTCTCCACCACCCCTCCTCCAACATCTAATCAGCCAGTAAAAGCTATCAACACACCCCCCGTTTGTCTCCAATCCACTTCTCTTCCTGCCTGGCACCAACTCCCCAGAGCAGAAGCAATCTCCTCACTGGTCTTGTTATTGTTGTTGTTCAGTCACTCAGTCGTGTCCAACTCTTCCTGACCCCTTGGACTGCAGCACGCCAGGCTTCCTTGTCCTTCACCATCTCCCAGAGCTTGCTCAGATTCATGTCCATTGATATGGTGATGCCATCCAGCCATCTCATTCTCTGTTGCCCTCTTCTCCTCCTGCCTTCAGTCTTGCCCAGCATCAGGGTCTTTTACAATGAGTCGGCTCTTCACGTCAGGTGGTCAAAGTATTGGAGCTTCAGATTCAGCATCAGTCCTTCCAATGAATATTCAGGGTTGATTTCCTTTAGGACTGACTGGTTTGATCTCCTTGCAGTCCAAGGGATTCTCAAGAGTCTTCAACACCATAGTTCAAAAGCATCAATTCTTCAGTGCTCGTCTTTCTTTATGGTCCAACTCTCACATCCATACATGACTACTTGAATAACCATAGCTTTGACTATATGGACGTTTGTCAGCAAAGTAATGTCTCTGCTTTCTAATACATTATCTAGGTTTGTCATGGCTTCTCTTCCAAGGAGCAAGTGTCTTATTTCGTGGCTGCAGTTATCATCCACAGTGATTCTGGAGCCTGAGAATCTAAAGTCTGTCACTGTTTTCATTGTTTCCCCATCTATTTGCCATGAAGTGATGGGACTGGATGCCATGATCTTCATTTTTTGAATGCTGAGTTTTAAGCCAGCTTTTTCACTCTCCTCTTTCACCTTCATCAAAAGGCTCTTTAGTTCTTTGTTGTTTTCTACCATAAGGGTGGTGTCATCTGCATATCTGAGGTTATTGATATTTCTCCTAGCAATCTTGATTTCAGGTTGTGCTTCATCCAGCCCAGAATTTTGCATGATGTATACTATATGTAAGTTAAATAAACAGGGTGACAATATACAGTCTTGATGAACTCCTTTCCCAATTTGGAACCAGTCCATTGTTCCATGTCCATTTTTAACTGTTGTTTCTTGACCTGCATACAGGTTTTGCAGAAGGCAGGTAAGGTGGTCTGGTATTCCTATCACATAAAAGAATTTTCCACAGTTTGTTGTGATCTACACAGTCAAAGACTTTAGTATAGTCATTGAAGCAGAAGTAGACATTTTTCTGGAATTCTCTTGCTTTTTCTATGATCACTGGTTACCAACCTGCAAGCTTTCTGCCTCAGTCTGTTCCGAAGCCCCAGACAGCATAGGCTTTCTGTGCTGAGAACTTCTGATTTGAAGATGGCGTCCAGTCAGCAATCCTCCTTTTGATTACTGGAAACAATCTAAAAGTGAAAAGGAACTGAGAAAGGAAAAACTCCATTTTGAGTGCAAGTAGGAGATGCTTAAAACACAAAATAGGTAGAAGAGCTGCCGCCAAATCAGAGGCACTCAGGTAATTCCCTGGTGGTCCAGTAGTTAGGTCTCCATGCTTTTACCAGGTTCAATTCCTGGTCAGGGAACTAGGATCTTGCAAGATGCATGGCACAGCGGAAAAAAAAAAAGCAGAGGAAGTGGAGTGAGGACAGTTTGCTGCAGAGTCTCAGGGACAACCTGCAAAACACTCAACGGAAGGCAGAGGGCACACCTAGAGGCACACTACGGAAAGCCCTCGTTTGCAAGAGCAGGAAGCAGGCGCACTTGCTGGTGGCTTGAGTTCTGCTGGCCCAGGACTAAGTGAGGCATCGTGCAGGCAAGCTGTTTGCAGGAAGTGATCTGTCTCTGTGGCAATAGGGGAGGAGAGGCTTTACACTGGGAAAAGCACCACCACTGGCTGGAGACAATTCAGGCTGTGGTTGCTAACATTAACCCTGGGTCATAAGGAAAACTCAGACCACCTAGAAGGCAGCCTTGGCCACTCTCAGATAGAAGGTCCATGGGAAAGGGAAAAAGAAATCACCTGCTCTAATGATGAATCATCTAAACAAAGATTTGATAAGAAAAAAGGAGGGAGAAAAAAGAGCAAACAACAGCAAGGCAAAGGAGCATCAAAAAAAATATTGCCACAGAGCATATGAAAATTCTAGCCAGAAAATTAAGAAAACATAGTGAAGAGACCTCAGGAAAGAGATGGAAACAATAGGAGGAAATGAATCCTGAGCTGACAGAGCTCAGGAAAGAAGTGGAAGGAAAAAAAAAAAGTTTAATCTTCATTCTTAAAAAGAAGTCTAAAATCTGAAGGAGAAAAAATTACTGTTAGAAAATCAGTAAGAGATTTCTGGTTCAAGATGTTGGAGTAGAAGGATGTGTACTCATCTCCTCCTCTGAGAGCACCAAAATCACAACTCACTGTTGGACAACCATCTACAGGAGGAACCTACCAAAAAAGATCCCCCACGTCCAAAGACAAAGAAGAAGCCACAGCAAAAGTCATTAAGAGAAAGCAAGAGAAAAAAGGGAAATCAGAAAATTAAAAGAAAATAGAGAATTAGAGAGAAAATGATAGAAACAAAAGACAAAGACGATCTATTGTATATGCATTCAATACCTCTGAAAGGACACAGAAGAAACTGGTAACATGATTTGCCTTTAGGGAGGAAAATTAAGTCATGGGGGTCAGTGGACGGGTGGATGAGAGGAGGGCAAGGATGGAAGGGAGAATTCTCGGTCTTTTAACATTTTGACCTGTATGAACGTATTAGCTCCTCAAAAAAATTCTCACTAAGCAATCCTTACAACCCCCCAACACACACACACACACACTCTCTCTCTCTCTCTCTCTCTCTCTCTCAAATCTGATTGTGTAATTCTTTTCACTTAAAACCCTACAATCAAAAAAAAAAAACAAAACCCTACAATCATTCTCATCAGTGTTAGGATAAAGAGCATACATTTCACAATGGTTTATTAGTAGGGCAACCATAGAATCTACTGCCCAACAAGACATTAAAAAAAAAAAAACAA
>NW_011494606.1:3047791-3051468 GCF_000754665.1 Bison bison bison
AAGGCCAAAAAAACATTAAAAAAAAAAAAACAAACCATAATTTATTTGGTTGTGCTGGGTCTTAGTTGCAGCATGCGGGATCTAGCTCCCTGACCAGGGATGGAATCCAGGCCCTCTGCATTGGGAGCATGGAGTCTTAACCACTGAGTCACCAGGGAAGTCCCAATAGCTGCACTTTTGAGGTTGAAAGGAGATGAGACAGATGTAACCCGAGACTAAGGTCACTTATAAGGCAGGTACTTACTGCCCTTTCCAGTCTCAGCTCTCACCTTCCAGCCCTTCTCACCCTAGCCATGCTCCAGACCTCCCCACACATGCGGCTCTCCCTATTGTAGTGTCTCTCTCCCAATCCCCCACTGTCTCAGGGATGAAGGATGATAAAAATGAGGAACTTGCTGCCTCCAGGCTCTCTGGCTCTGCCCAGGAATCGGGAACCAGGCTTTAGCATACAGCTGCCTGCCTGTGTTCAAGATGAAATGTCTTCAGATCTCCACCCAGGGACAGACTGATAGCTAGCTCAGGGAATGTGTCTTTTCCATCCTAACTTTTAAAAAATTAATTTATTGGGCTGTGCCAGATCTTAGCTGTGGCATAAGGAATCTTTAGCTGTGGCATGGGAACTCTTAGTTGTGGTATGTGGGAGTTCCCTGACCAGGGATTGAATCCACACCTCCTGCACTGGGAGAATGGAGTCTTAACCACTGGACCACCTGGGAAGTCCCTTTGCATCTCGTTTTATACATTTACCTTGGCTCCTCCTTGGCTCCACTTCCTGTGCAGAGCCAACTCTGCAAGAAGACCCTTCTGTACCGTATCAGCCATGCCTGGCCTCAGTACCTTCTGTGCACAGCTGTGACAAGCTGGAGCCACACTCCCAATCTCCCAGCACGAGCACTCACTAAGCAATTGCTCTGGAAACTGTGTAATTCCCAGGGTGTAATTTCCATTAGCAACTTCATTTTAAAATCTCATCAAGCCACCAGGTGCTACCCCAGCACTCCAATAGGCAAACACCCTAAGAACTCCCCCATTAAAAGACAAGAAAATGTTTTCCTCCTTCAGCTCAAGATTTCTAAAATTGTTACATCCGTACACGTGGCCTTGGAGGAGAATTGAAGAGGGAGAAGTTCGGGGTCCTAGGACACCTGGGCAAGAGCACGGCTCTCTTCTTTTCCTGTGACTGGCCTCTGAAGCCCCACCCACTCTAAGAAGTTGAAGGGAAGACCCCCCAACTGGCCTCAATGTTTTGCCTGAAAGTTTTTTCTCAGGTTCAAAGGGTTTGTTAACAAAATTAGCCACTTTTACATACAAATAGATAATACAGATATTTATTAGAGAATTATCTAGCTTCCTTTCAACATACTAATGTTAGGGGAAGCATACTGATTGAAACCGCCCACCCTGGCCAGGCACCATAGCAACCATTTGCATGAGTTGTTTTAAGACAGGAGATCCTGATAAGTAATACGGAACTAATAAGCCACCCCCAACCAGAAGAGTTCCGGAAAGGTCTAAAGGAGACACCGCGTGTCTGTCCACTTTCCAGAATCCCTCTCACTAGCATCCATCTTGGCTGAGCAATGTGTGCGCCACCAGGAAAGACTCTGAATTAGAATGATTGGCCAAAGACCACCCGGAAACTAATCCCATCACCATAAAACCTGAGACTGCGAGCCACGCGGCAGAGCAGTTCTCCTGGGTTCCCTTACCCTACTGCTTTCCACCCGGGTGCCCTTTCCCAATAAAATCTCTTGCTTTGTCAGCACATGTATCTCCTCCGACAATTCATTTCCAATTGTTAGACAAGAGCCCAGTTTCGGGCCCTGGAAGGGCTCCCTCTTCCTGCAACACTAACATTAAAAGAAAAGAGAAATAGAAAGAGCAGAGAATACATCACCAAATTGGGTTTTGACCAACATCCAGACTCAAATAGCACTGGGAAGTCCTGTGTCACAGCACATCTGAAGTCCCATTTGGGAAAGAGTCCCAGGCAGCATGTCCGCTCTGCGGGTGAGACTTCCAAGATTGCAGTTCAGGGTTCCTGCTTCTAATCCCAGGACAGAGGCAAACTGATGGCATCATCAATCTGTCACCAAAATGCACGCCTGGTTTCATGTTAATGCTGTTTGTTTTGTTGTGTAAAACTTGGAATGTAGTTAAGCCTGGGGCTTGGTTGGCCAAGGCCCCACCAGGGTCTCAACAATCTCAAGATTCCTCACCCATCTTAACTCTGGTGCTGCAAGTCTTGCACTCACAGCAGGCAGTCACTCCCAGTCAGGGCAGTGTCCAGGCAGGTTAGAAGCAAGGTCAGAGGCCTGCCCTGCTTTGTCTCTGAAGCCTAAACAAGACTATTCATTTAATTTCCCTACACTCAGCTGAAGCTAGCCTCATCTCTCCCTCCATCAGCATTTTCATGAGGATCAGAGGTGACATAACTGAAGCTGCAAATCCTGCATGTTGCATGTAATAGGTGCCGTGATGGTTGTTCCCCACCTTCTGCCTTCTGGTATCCCTCATCTAGAGAACTTGATTGTGTTGTCAGGACTTCTGTACAGCATTCCTCAATAAACTGGAATCCGCAGCTCTGCTGATTGGGACACTGGTTTGCTGGGAATGGAACGGTAGTGTTGACATTTGCAGAAAGCTTTCTTGCTAAACTTTAAACACTGCTGGTCTAATTCAGCTAGCCTTGCCTGCTAGTGATATTCCTATAGCTATGATGGACACGCTGAGTTCTATCAGACGCCCGGGGAGAGGGCAGGATAATTGGCTCCTTTTAGAGTTCCAGTAAAGTTAGATAGACACCAAGTCCATTTTACCAGGAGGGGAATTAACATATATTGAGTGTTATCTGTCTGGCACATAGGAGGAATTCGATAAATATCGACAAGCTGAATAATGTGAAGGAATAAATTAATTAATTGCACAGGCCAGGATGAAGTATGCATTTTTACTTCATACTGTTTGTCTTGCCAGGTATGAATGGCAAACTTCAAATGTTGATGTATTTATTTGGGTGCAGTGGTATGTCAGGCCGTTTGCTAGGTTCTAGGGACATAACTATATATAAAACCAAGCCTCTCTGCTTTCTGAGATATCTCAATGCAGAGAGGGTGACAAAGAAGAAATGGGAGTATTACCTGTATTAGTCAGTCTCCTGAGGCTGCCATAACAAAATACTATAGACTGGACAACTTAAACAGCAGGCATTTATTTCCCCACAGCTATGGAAGCTGGAAAGGGTGAATTTAACTCAGATGACCATTATATTTACTACTGTGGGCAGGAATCCCTTAGAAGAAATGGAGTAGCCATCATGGTCAACAAGAGAGTCTGAAATGCAGTACTTGGATGCAATCTCAAAAACAAGAGAATGATCTCTGTTCGTTTCCAAGGCAAACCATTCAATATCACAGTAATCCAAGTCTATGCCCCAACCAGTAATGCTGAAGAAGCTGAAATTGAACAGTTCTATGAAGACCTACAACACCTTTTAGAACTAACACCCAAAAAAGATGTCCTTTTCATTATAGGGAACTGCAATGCAAAAGTAGGAAGTCAAGAAACACCTGGAGTAACAGGCAAATTCGGCCTTGGAGTACAGAATGAAGCAGGGCAAAGGCTAATAGAGTTTTACCAAGAGAACGCACTGGTCATAGCAAACACCCTCTTCCAAC
>NW_011494606.1:3051864-3053013 GCF_000754665.1 Bison bison bison
CTGTGAAAAGAAGAGAAGCAAAAAGCAAAGGAGAAAAGGAAAGATATTCCCATTTGAATGCAGAGTTCCAAAGAATAGCAAGGAGAGATAAGAAAGCCTTCCTCGGAGATCAATGCAAAGAAATAGAGGAAAACGACAGAATGGGAAAGACTAGAGATCTCTTCAACAAAATTAGAGATACCAAGGGAACATTTCATGTAAAGATGGGCTCGATAAAGGACAGAAATGGTATGGACCTAACAGAAGCAGAAGATATTAAGAAGTTGCAAGAATACACAGAAAAACTGTACAAAAAAGAGCTTCACGACCCAGATAATCATGATGGTGTGATCACTCTCCTAGAGCCAGACATCCTGGAATGTGAAGTCAAGTGGGCCTTAGAAAGCATCACTATGAACAAAGTTAGTGGAGGTGATGGAATTCAGTTGAGCTATTTCAAATCCTGAAAGATGATGCTTTGAAAGTGCTGCCCCAAATATGCCAGCAAATTTGGAAAATTCAGCTTTGGAATCAGGACTGGAAACAGTCAGTTTTCATTCCAACCTCAAAGAAAGGCAATGCCAAAGAATGTTCAAACTACCGCACAATTGCACTCATCTAACATGCTAGTAAAGTAATGCTCAAGATTCTCCAAGCCAGGCTTCAGCAATACGTGAACCGTGAACTTCCTGATGTTCAAGGTGGTTTTAGAAAAGGCAGAGGATACCAGAGATCAAATTGCCACCATCCGCTGGATCATGGAAAAAGCAAGAAATTTCCAGAAAAAACATCTATTTCTGCTTTATTGACTATGCCAAAGCCTTTGACTGTGTGGATCACAAGAAACTGTGGAAAATTCTGAGAGATGGGAATACCAGACCACATGACCTGCCTCTTGAGAAATCTGTATGCAGGTTAGGAAGCAACAGTTAGAACTGGACATGGAACAACAGACTGGTTCCAAATAGGAAAAGGAGTACATCAAGGCTGTATATTGTCATCCTGCTTATTTAACTGATATGCAGAGTACATCATGAGAAACTCTGGACTGGAAGAAGCACAAGCTGGAACCAAGATTGCTGGGAGAAATATCAATAACTCAGATATGCAGATGACACCACCCTTATGGCAGAAAGTGAAGAGGAACTAAAAAGCCTCTTGATGAAAGTG
>NW_011494606.1:3053113-3058369 GCF_000754665.1 Bison bison bison
GTGAAAGAGGAGAGTGAAAAAGTTGGCTTAAAGCTCAACATTCAGAAAATGAAGATCATGGCATCCAGTCCCATCACTTCATGGCAAATAGATGGGGAAACAGTGGAAACAGTGGCAGACTTTATTTTTTGGGGCTCCAAAATCACTGCAGATGGTGACTGCAGCCATGAAATTAAAAGATGCTTACCCCTTGGAAGGAAAGTTATAACCAACCTAGATAGCATATTAAAAAGCAGAGATGTTACTTTGCCAACAAATGTCCATCTAGTCAAGGCTATGGTTTTTCCAGTGGTCATGTATGGGTGTGAGAGTTGGACTGTGAAGAAAGCTGAGTGCCGAAGAATTGATGCTTTTGAACTGTGGTGTTGGAGAAACTCTTGAGAGTCCCTTGGACTGCAAGGAGATCCAACCAGTCCATCCTAAAGGAGATCAGTCCTGGGTGTTCATTGGAAGGACTGATGCTGAGGCTGAAACTCCAATACTTTGGCCACCTTATGTGAAGAGCTGACTCATTGGAAAAGACCCTGATCCTGGGAGACATTGAGGGCAGGAGGAGAAGGGGGCGACAGAGGATGAGATAGCTGGATGGCATCACCGACTCGATCCACATGAGTTTGGGTGAACTCCAGGAGTTGGTGATGGACAGGGAGGCCTGGTGTGCTGCAATTCATGGGGTCGCAAAGAGTCAGACACGACTGAGAGACTAAACGGAACTGATGGAAGCTGGAAGTCCAAGATCAAAGTTAAGCCATTTTGGTTTCTAGTGAATACTCTCTTCCTATCCTGCAGATGGCTGCCTTGTTACTATGTCCTAATATGGCCTTTCCTCAGCATGTGCAAGAGAGAGATTTTTCTGATTTCTCATCATCAGTCCTTCTCAAACTCTTACAAAATTTTGAGAAGGGAATACTTCCACAGTCATTCTATGAGGCCAAGATTACCTTGAAACCAAAGCCAGATAAGGACCCCACAAGAAATGAAAACTATAGATCAATATCCTTGATGAATACAGGAACAGAAAGTTTCAACATAGTGTCAGCAAACTGAATTAAAAAACACTTAAGGATTATACACTACAACCAAGTGAGATTTATGCCTGTATGCAAGGATGGTTCAACATACGCAAATCAATAAATGCAACACATAGTAATGAAACAAAATATTTTATCACATGATCATCTCAACAGATGCAGAAAAACCATTTGACAAAATACAACATCCTTTCATGATAAAAACCCTTAGCAGATTGGGTACTGAGGGAATATAACTAAACATAATAAAGGTCATATATAGCAAATGCATAGCTAGCATTATACTCAATGGACAAAGATTGAAAGTTTTCCTTCTAAGATCAGGAATAAGACAAAGATGTCCATTTTCACCATTCTTACTCAATATAGTATTGGAAGCCCTGCTAGAGTAATTAAGACAAAGAAATGACAGGCATCTAAATTGGGAAGATTAAGTAAAACTTACCCTTTCAGTAAGTATTACTTGTACAGAAAGGCAGGTGATATGATCTTGTATATAGATAATCCCAAAGACTCTAGCAAAACAACTGTTAAAACTAATCAATGATGTCAGTAAAGTTGCACCATACAACATCAATAAGCAGAAGTCAGTTTTATGTCTATTCACTAAGGATAAAATATATGAAAGGAAATAAAAATATCCCTTTCACAATAGCATCAAAACAATAAAATACTTAGGAAAAAATTTAACCAAAGAAGTGAAAGATCTGCACAACAAAAACTGTAAGACTACTGAAAAGAAATAAAAGACACAACAAATAGAAAAATATCTGTACTCATGGATCAGAAGAATTAATATTACTAAAATGGCTACAGATTCAATGCAGTCTCCATCAAAATATCAATAGTATTCTCCACAGAAATAGAAAAAAATCCTAACATTTATAGTGAAGCACAAATGACCCCAAATAGCCAAAGTAATCCTGAGAAAAAAGAACAAAGCTGGCAGTATCACACACTTCCAGGCTTCCTTCAGCTGGTAAAGAATCTGCCTGCAATGTGGGAGACCTGGGCTCGATCCCTGGGTTGGGAAGATTCCCTGGAGAAGGGAACAGCTACCCACTCCAGTATTCTGGCCTGGAGAATTCCATGGACCGTATAGCCCATGGGGTCGCAAAGAGTCAGACACGACTGAGCAACTGTCACTCACTCACACACTTCCTGATTTCCAACTATACTACAAAGCTACAGTAATAAAAACAGTACAGTACTGGCATAAAAACAGACACATATACTAAGAGCAGAGCTCAAAACTAACCCCAGCTTACATGGTCAGCTAGTATTTGACAAGGGAGCCAAAGGCCTCCAATGCAGATAAGACAGTTTCTTCAATAAATGGTATTGAGAAAAACTGGATAAACACATACAGAGCAATGAAATTGGACTGTTATCTTACACCACTCACAAAAAGTGAAGTGAAGTTGCTTAGTCATGTCCACCTCTTTGCGACCCCATGGACTGTAGCCTACAAGGCTCCTCTGTCCATGGAATTTTCCAGGCAAGAGTACTGGAGTGGGTTGCCATTTCCTTCTCCAGGGGATCTTCCCGACCCAGGGATCAAACCCAGGTCTCCTGCACTTCAGGCAGATGCTTTACCATCTGAGCCACCAGGGAAGCCTCTCCACTCACAAAAAAAAAGAACTCAAAATGGATTAAAGACCTAAATGTAAGGTATGACACTATAAAACTCTTAGAGGAAAACACAGACAGAGCACTCTGACATAAATAGCAGCAACATTTTTACTGTCCTCAGTTCAGTTCAGTTTAGACGCTCAGTCGTGTCCAACTCTTTGCAACCCCATGAATGGCAGCACGCCAAGCCTCCCTGTCCATCACCAACTCCTGGAATTCACTCAAGCTCATCTCCATCGAGTCAGTAATGCCGTCCAGCCATCTCATCCTCTGTCGTCCCCTTCTCCTCCTGCCCTCAATCCCTCCCAGCATCAGAGTCTTTTCCAATGAGTCAACACTTCTCATGAGGTGGCCAAAGTACTGGAGCTTCAGCTTTAGCATCATTCCTTCCAAAGAAATCCCAGGGCTGATCTCCTTCAGAATGGACTGGTTGGATCTCCTTGCAGTCCAAGGGACTCTCAAGGGTCTTCTCCAACACCACAGTTCAAAAGCATCAATTCTTTGGCACTCAGCCTTCTTCACAGTCCAACTTTCACATCCATACATGACCACTGGAAAAACCATAGCCTTGACTAGATGGACCTTTGTTGGCAAAGTAATATCTCTGCTTTTGAATATGCTATCTAGGTTGGTCATCCTTCCAAGGGGTAAGCGTCTTTTAATTTCATGGCTGCAGTCACCATCTGCAGTGATTTTGGAGCCCCCAAAAATAGTCAGGCATTGTTTCCACTGTTTCCCCATCTATTTGCCATGAAGTGATAGGACCAGATGCCATGATCTTCGTTTTCTGAATGTTGAGCTTTAAGCCAACTCTTTCACTCTCCTCTTTCACTTTCATCAAGAAGCTTTTTACTCTCCTAGAGTAATGGAAATAACAACAAAAAAACAATTGGGACCTAATTAAACTGAAAAGCTTTTGCACATCAAAGGAAATCTAGAACAAAACAAAAAGACAACCCACAGAATGGGAGAAAATACTTGCAAATGATTTGACCAACAAGGAATTAATCTCCAAAATTTACTAACAGCTCATGCAGTTCAATATCAAAAAAAAACAAACAACCTAATCAAAAATGGGGAGAAGATCTAAATAGACATATGTCCAAAGAAATATACAGATGGCCAAAAAGCACATGAAAAGATGTTCAACATCACTAATTATTAGAGAAATGGAAATCAAAACTACAAAGGGATATCACCTCACACCTGTCAGAATGGCCATCGTCAAATAGTCTACAAACAGTAAATGCCAGCGAGGGCGTGGAGAAAAGAGAACCTTCCTACACTGTTGATGGAATGTAAATTGGTACAGCCACTATGGAAAACAGTACGGAGGTTCCTTAATAAACTAAAAGTAGAGCTACCATTGGATGTAACAATCCCACTCCTGGGCATATATCCAGAAAAAACCATGATTCAAAGGATACAGGCACCCCAAAGTTCATTGCAGCACTGTTCACAACATCCAAGACATGGAAACAACCTAAATGTCCATTAACAGATGAATGGATAAAGAAGATGTGGCGCAATATAAAATGGACTATTCAGCCATTACAAAGATGAGCCTGGAAATTAGCATACTAAGTGAAGTAAGTTAGAGAAAGACAAATATCGTATAATATCACTTATATGGGAAATCAGTTCAGTTCAGTTCAGATGCTCAGTCATGTCCGACTCTTTGCGACCCCATGAATTGCAGCATGCCAGGCCTCCCTGTCCATCACCAACTCCCGGAGTTCTATACGGGGAATCAAAAAATTGAGAGAGTAAATTGTTAGGTAGATTGATAAGAAGTCCGGGGTCCCCTAGGAGGAAAAAGAGGTCTGGAAAAAGGAGGAAAGAGGAAAAAGGTCTGGAAAAAGGAAAAAAGAGGAAAAAGAGGGCTTTCAAGGAGGAGAAAAAGGATAAACTTTTTTTTTTTTAACATTCCTTAGTCTTAGTCACATGTTTTTTTCTTTAAGTCCAGAGCTTATGTTTACACAACAAAACATCTCAGCTTAAACTCTGTACTAAGGATTATATAAAAACAATGTATCCTGCTTGAGGACATGTTTCTCCTTCTTGAGAACCTTCTCAGTTCAGTTCAGTAGCTCAGTCCAACTCTTTGTGACCCCATGAATTGCAGCATGCCAGGCCTCCCTGTCCATCACCAACTCCCGGAGTTCACCCAAACTCATGTGCATCACGTCAGTGATGCCATCCAGCCATCTCATCCTCTGTCGTCCCCTTCTCCTCCTGCCCCCAATCCCTCCCAGCATCAGAGTCTTTTCCAATGAGTCAACTCTTTGCATGAGTTGGCCAAGGTATTGGAGTTTCAGCCTCAGCATCAGTTCTTCCAATGAACACCCAGGACTGATCTCCTTTAGAATGGACTGGTTGGATCTCCTTGCAGTCCAAGGGACTCTCAAGAGTCTTCTCCAACATCACAGTTCAAAAGCATCAATTCTTTGGCGCTCACCTTTCTTCACAGTCCAACTCTCACATCCATACATGACCACTGGAAAACCCATAGCCTTGACTAGACGGACCTTTGTTGGCAAAGTAATATCTCTGCTTTTTAATATGCTATCTAGGTTGGTTATAACTTTCCTTC
>NW_011494606.1:3058501-3066724 GCF_000754665.1 Bison bison bison
TGCATATCTGAGGTTATTGATATTTCTCCCGGCAATCTTGATTCCAGTTTGTGCTTCCTCCAGCCCAGCGTTTCTCATGATGTACTCTGCGTATAAGTTAAATAAGCAGGGTGACGATATACAGCCATGACGTACTCCTTTCCCTATTTGGAACCAGTCTGTTGTTCCAAATAGGGTCTGGTAAGATCTTTCTATTGTTGATCCTAATCTTGTTAATTTAAGATGCATATTGTGGGAGTGGGTCTGGTAAAAGTATATGAGGCCTTGCTAAGAAGATCGAGGGGTGCACTCTGTGCCGCCTTCCGATGTCTGTCAGAAGCCTTCTCTGTCCTTTTTCACTGTAATAAAACTTCTGCCATACCAGAGCCCTGAGTGGTCAAGCCTGGTCTCTGATCCTCAAGCTAAATTTTCTTCTTTGGACATCAGGAATCTGACCCCATTCACTGTAAGCTATCAAAATTATACAAGTGAATCTAATTTATAAAACAGACTCAGAGACTTAGAAAGCAAACCTATGGTTACCAAAGGTTAACCAAAGGGGAAAGATAAATTGGGAGACTGGGATTGACATACACATACCACAATATTAAAAATAGATAACCAAAACAAGCACTAAAACAAAATAGATAACCTCCAAGGACCTACCCTATAGCACAGGGAACTCTGCTCAGCATTCTGTAAAAACCTAAATGGGAAAAAATTTGAAAAAGAATAGATACATGTATAAGTATTACTGAATCACTTTGCAAACACCTGAAACTAATGTGATATTATTCATCAACTATACTCTACCCCGGAGAAGGCAATGGCACCCCACTCCAGTACTCTTGCCTGGAAAATCCCGTGGATGGAGGACCCTGGTAGGCTGCAGTCCATGGGGTCGCTAGAGTCGGACACGACTGAGCGACTTCACTTTCACTTTTCACTTTCATGCATTGGAGAAGGAAATGGCAACCCACTCCAGTGTTCTTTCGTGGAGAATCCCAGGGACGGGAAGCCTGGTTGGCTGCCGTCTATGGGGTCACACAGAGTCAGACACGACTGAAGCGACGCAGCAGCAGCAGCATACTCTACCCAAGCACCCCTGAAGAAGGACAGCCCCCTTCCCAGGCTGATTTAAGGGGATTGATTGAATCAAAGGCAGTCACATGATTTAAGGGGGCTTTTTTTTTTTAAGGTTTGTCAGGAGACTAAGAACACCTGTGGCCACAGATTTTGCATGAATTCACAGTCGAGCACTCAACAGTGCAGTGATGAACAGGCCCACGCCACCCGGCAGACCACAGCCGTTTCTGAGCTCAAGACTCTTAAAATGTCAGAGCAACTTTCCCCAGGAAAGAGGACAGACAAGTTGTGAAAAAGATCTTTCTTTTCAAAAAAGCCTGGGCAAAAAGTGGCTGCAGGAAGTGCCCCATCTGCAACCAAGAGTCCAGAGACAACAGCTGCAGTGACGAAGAGAACACTCTGGTTCGCCTGGAAAAGAAGCAAGCTCCCCACAGTCCCATGATACAGAAGGCCCGTGGCAGTGGTAGACAGAGGTGGCATACGGTGACCAGAGTAGCGAGGAGGAGGAGAACAAGCCCAAGTGTCTGGGCGTGGTCTACAAGTCCACTCGCCCAGCGAAACCCGTAGGGCCAGAGGATATGGGGGCCACTGCTGTCCATGCTAGACACAGAGAAGGAGCATGATGCACAAACCATCTTTGAGCACAGCCAGAAGATCCAGGAGGAGCTGAGGGGCAAGGAAGATGATCTTTTGGGTGGTTTAATCTAATAATCATTAGATCTAATAAGATCTAATAGTTAATAATTGCCAGAAATACATGAAGCCCAAGGATACATCTGTGGGCACTGCTTCCTCCTGAATGGTGAGGAAGGGCCCCATCCGAGCTCCCCAGCATCTCCATGTGCTGGGATTACCAGCTCGACATTTGTTAAGGACTACGAGGAGATTGGTTTTTGCAGCTTCGCAGACCGCTGCAAATTCCTCCATGACCGTTCAGATCACAAGCATGGGTGGCAGATTGAACACGAACTTGATGAGCATCTCTGTGGCGTCTAAGAGGACAAAAACTACAAAGTGGGAAGCGACCAGGAGGAAATACCATTCAAGTGTTTCCTCTGTCACCAGACCTTCCATAACCCAGTTATCACCAATTGCAGGATTATTCTGTGAGCTCTGCGTGCTGCAGCTTTCTCACACCACCCCTCGCTGCTATGTCTGGAACCAGCAGACCAATGGTGTCCAGAGAAAGAATGGATTATTAAACTGGAGAAACATTGAGCTGCAGAAGGGGATGGTGCTTCTGATTTCCCAGAAGACCCTGATGAGAGTTCAATTCCCATTACTTAAAATTTCCCATTAGTCTCAAATCTCAAATGTTTTGATATTTAGGAAATCTTAAGAAAAAGAAGAAGACCCATTGACTTAATGGGGTACAGGAGAATTAAGAAAGCAGAATGACTTAATGGGTGTCTGGAGAGTTAAGAAGGCAGACGGATTTAATGGAGGTCAGGAAACCTAAGGGGTTTGATTGGTAAAATGGATGCCAGGAGATTTAAGAAGGATGATTGATTTGGTGGGGGTCAGGATATTTAATGGAGCTGATTTAATCAATGGGAGTCACATGTTTTAGGGGCTGGTGTAATATGTAGGTGTCACATAACACAAGCATGTTGATCAAATCAGTGAGGGTTACCTGTTTATGGGGACTGATTTAACAATAGGAGCCGTGTGACCTAGCAGCTGATTGAATCAGCCCAAGGGGACAGCACCTACATAAAAACTGTGTATATGTGTCCACAAAGGCACTGTGTGTAACAATAAATACACACAGCTGTGTACGTACTGTGTGTCCAGAAAGGCACTTTGGGTACACAATGCATATGCACAAGTGTACCAGAAGGGACGCACGTGGGGAGCCCAAACCCACCCCCACAGGCGACAGCACCCTCCCTAACCTCTCATCATTATTTCTGTATTTCTGGTTTTTGCTACTACAAACAAGGAAGCAATATTATTGCTGCCTAACACATCGCCCCAAAATTTTGCAACTAAAAAAAAAATTTTGTGACTTAAAAATAAATATTTAACATGGCTCACAGTTTTTGCCAGACAGGAATTTGGGAGCTGCGTGGCTGGATGGCTTCTGGCTTCGTGGTTTTCATTGGGTTGCAGTCAGAATGTTGGCTGGGGCTACAATCACTGAGGTTTGACTGTGCTGGAGGGTTCACTGCCTCCAGGGCTGGCAAGTGGGCGATGTCTGATGGTGCCATGCCATGCTAAGGTGCTTAGCATGTTGTGTCTGACTCTCTATGACACTATGGACTGCAGCCTGCCAGGCTCCTCTGCCCATGGGATTCTTCAGACAAGAATACTGGAGGGGGTTGCTGGCTGGCTGATGGTGGAGAGCCCTAATTCCTAGCTCCCTAAGTGGCCCTCTCCATGAGGTTGATTGAGGGTCCTCACAACATGGGGGCAGGTTTCCCCCAGAGTGAGTTATTCAAGAGAGAACAGAAGCAGCAATGCATTTTAAGACCTAGCCTCGTAAGTCACACATTGTCACCTCTGCCTCATTCTGTTCATTAGAAGTCAGTCACTGAGTCCAGCCATTTGAAGGGAGGAGCGTCAAAGAGTTTGCAAACTTGTTTGAAAGCCATCAGTACTACCCTTTTATATAATCTTTATGTACTTGTGTGAACACATCCTTGTAATAGATTTTCTGAACTAGAATTGCTGGATCAAGTGACATGTTCACTTTTAATTTTGATAATTCCTCTACGTGTCTAAAGCTGCCCAACAAATCTTTGCTCTGTTATTTGTTTTAGCAATGAATCTCCCGGGTGCTATCTAGGCACAGCTTGAGAAGGTATTTCCCACGCTCCCTTGCTACAGACAAGGGAGACAGGTAACTAACTTCTGGCCGGTGGGACGTATTGTGTGAGATTTCTGAGTCATGCTTTTAAAAGTAGCCATTGGCCTATTTCCTCTTTCCCTGTAGAGAATGCTGCTTGGAGAGCAGATATGGTGGTGGTGGGAACCAGCTTGCACCAGGTGATGAAGACGGTACCTTTGGGGATGATGGAATTATGTATAGAAAGAATCTGGACCTCTAGATAATCTCAAGGAGCCAAGCTACCCTTCTTCTCAGGGCATCTTGCCAGCTTAGACTTTTGTATGAAAGAAAAATAAAATTTCTATTTTAAGCCACTGTTGTTTACTGGTGATTTGCCTTCTGAAGAGGCTTTACCCACAGCATATGCATATCCATTCCCCCATCCTTGCCCACACACAATATTCTCAATCTTTAAAAATTTACCATTCTGATGGACTCCCCCTTCACTTACAACTTCATCATCCCCGTCCTTTGCAGCTGAACCAAATGCTAGGAATAAAGGGAGGGACACTGACCAGAAAGCCTACCACAGTCAGGTTAATAGAAAACACAAAGGCAAAATGTTGCTGTCGAGCAAAGGAAACTATAAGCAAGGTGAGAATACAACCCTCAGAATGGGAGAAAATAATAGCAAATGAAACAACTGACAAAAGGATTAATTTCCAAAATATACAAGCAGCTCATACAACTCAATACCAGAAAAACAAACAACCCAATCAAAAAGTGGGAAAAAGACCCAAACAGACATTTCTCCAAAGAAGACATACAGATGGCTAACAAACACATGAAAAGATGCTCAACCGTGCTCATTATTAAAGAAATGCAAATCAAAACTACAATGAGATATCACCTCACATCAGTCAAAATGGCCATCATCAAAAAGTCTACAAACAATAAATGCTGGACAGGGTGTGGAAAAAAGGACATGCTCTTGCACTCTTGGTAGGAATGTAAATTGATACAGCCACTTTGGAAGACAGTATGGAGATTCCTTAAAAAACTAGGAATAAAACACCATACGACTGAGCAATCCCACTCCTAGGCATATACCCTGAGGAAACCAAAATTGAAAAAAAATACATGTATCCCGTTGTTCATTGCAGCACTATTTACAATGGCTGGAACAAGGAAGCAACCTAGATGCCCATGGACAGATGAATGGATAAAGAAGCTGTGGTACATATACACAATGGAATATTACTCAGCCATAAAAAGGAACACCTTTGAGTCAGTTCTAATGAGGTGGATGAACCTAGAAACTATTATACAGAGTAAAGTAAGTAGAAAGAGAAAGATAAATATATTATAACGCATATATACAGAATCTATAAAAATGGTACTGAAGAATTTACTTACAAGGCAGCAACAGAGAAACAGACATAGAGAATAGACCTATGGACATGGGGAGAGGGGAGGAGAGGGTGAGATGTATGGAATGAGTAACAAGGAAACTTATATTACCATATGTAAAATGGATAACCAATGGGAATTTGCTGTATGGCTCAGGAAACTCAAACAGGGGCTCTGTATCAACCTGGAGGGGTGGGCTGGGGAGGGAGACGGGAGGGAGGCTCCAGAGGGAGGGGATATATGTATACCTGTGGCTGATTCATGTTGAGGTTTGACAGAAAACAACAAAATTCTGTAAAGCAATTATCCTTCAATTAAAAAAAAAAATGTCGCTGTCAAGAAAGGTCCTCTTACAACTCTAAAGTACATGTCCATCACCGAAAGAGCCTCTGCAGAGATGCTGTGCCTGCCCTCAAAGGCATGACAGCTGAACTGGGGACAGCAAATATCTGAAAAGAAACAACCAGCAGGGCAAAGTGGAAGGGTCTGGCTGTCCAGTTATGGGGGCTACCCAGGGACCTGGAGCAAAGACGGAGGACATTAGCCTCCCCAAGGCACGGTTCACGAGTTTCTCGTGCTACTCTGGCCAGAAGTGGGGCGGAGGCAGTGGCTTACCTGGGAGAAAGCCACAGCAAATGGCGCACGGCAGGGGTGCCGGTGTTAGAGAGCCCACGCCGCCTCCACCCCCACCACACTTCACTGTGTGGACAGAGGACGCACCGAGTGCCTCCTGGAGCCGGACACTGCGGGCAGTGCTGGGAGTCCCGTGGGAAACCGCAGTACCCGGAGCTTCCCTTCAGGGCGCTAAGACGGACAAGTCAAGGCTGGGCCACCGTGTCCTCACCTGCAGAGAGGGGCATCTGCTGGGAAGACAGAACGGAATAATACGTGCTTGGGTTGGTGCCCACGGCCCTAGGTAGCGAAAGCTCAGTGTAGGCAGCTGCAATGATTAAGAAAAGCCATGAAATATCATGATATCACTTATATGTGGATTCTAAAAAAAGGATACAAGTGAACTCATTTACAAAACAGAAATAGATTCACAAACAAAAAACGAATTTATGCTTACCAAAGGGGAAAGCAGGGGGAGGGATAAATTAGGAGTTTGGGATTAATATATACACACTTTTATATATAAAATAGTTAACCAACAAGGACCTATTACATAGTGCAGAGAACTATACTCAATGTTTTGTAATAACCTATAGGGAAAATAATATGTGTGTGTGTATCTCAATCACCTTGCGTACACCTGAAGATAACACAACGTTGTAAAACAACTAGAACCCCCAAATTTCTTCTATGTGTCCTTTTGTTCCCTCACTGGTGACTCCTTCAAACATTGGGTTAATGCCCATCCCTGCCTAGGGGGAAAAAACGCAGATTCCTGCTTTTGTAAAAGAGCGTTCTCCTTGAGAAACAGCTGATGTAGTTTTACGCCCTGATTCTGTTTCGTTAACACTTTAGTGGGGGACATACTGTGTTTGATTCAACCAGAGGAATGAAAGTCTAATTGCGAAATTTTAGGCATCAGTCAAGCTAACTGCGGACACCTGGCCCAGTTGGAGGTGCTTCACTGATGCTGTTGAAACCATAACTTTTAGGAACTGGCCCCAGCCTCTTCTCCTCCCCTCCCCTCCTCTCTCTTCTGTTCTCCTTCTCTCCTCCGTCTCCTGTCTTTTTCTTGCCTAAACAGCCATCCAAATCCCTGATGACTCAGTGTGATCGAGTTTCCACAGGCAGGTGCACATCTTGTTTAGTCACATCACAAATAAATCACTTGGCCACACATAGTCAGTGCACCAATCTGTTACTTTTCTCTGCTCTTCAGGAACAGACTTCTGAAAAAGCACAAGATGGTTGGGTGAAATGCAAGCGAGGAAAAGAGCAAGGTGGAGTGGGCACAGCCCTTCTGAGCTGGCCATCTAACTTCACGTCTAATCAGAGAGTGAATCAGTTACATCTGCAATTATGTCAACAGCTCAGCATCGTGACTGCTGCCTGGAACCCACAATGGCGAGCTGTGGAAGAAATAGGTTTGGAGTGGAGAGGTGGTGCTTGTGTTTACTGAAAACCTATCGTGTGCTAGGTCCTGTGTTTACTGGATACCTACTATGTGCCAGGCCCTATGCTTGCTTTTGCATCTGTTCTCTTCCAAGGCAGGGATCAGGATCCTGACTGGGGGGCCCTGGTCAGTTTCACCTTTCAGGGTCTTGTTCCTGCAGACTAGAAACATTACACCATTCTCTAATGATTCTGTTTGATATGATGGAAGGGTCTTGGGGTTGGAGAGACCTAGCTCCACCACTGTGGGCAGGTGACCTAACACCTCTGAGTCTCAGTTTCTTTGTCTCTAAATGGGTATGAAGATTGGATCAGATGAAATAACATATTTAAGACATCTCATAAATGGCAGCTAAAAATGATGGTGTTTAATCTCTCCTTCATAACATACAACTTCACCCTCTTAGAGATTTTTATAATGTTTACAGGTTAGGGTGGCAATGCTCCCAGAGCTCCGTGTGCGTACATGTGTTTCTTATAGTTGATTAAAAAAAAAAAAGCAGTCTGAAGGGGAGACAGCTGAGTCTTTTATAGAAAGAAATCTTGGTGCTTTAGAAAATCAGACAAACCTCAATGAAATGCCATTGGGCACTCTGTCAGTGAACCAGGCCTCCCCGTGGCCACACCCTGCATGGTGTCCCTCCACATTGGATCTGGGCTGTGATTTGTTTTGAATAATAAGGCGGAAGTGACACTGGCCTAAGCCTCAGGAATTTCTAGAAGTGTCTGCCTTTGTGTTTCAGGGAGGCCATGAGCCAATATCTAAGAAATTTGGTCTCTGTGATGTAGAGATGTTAGCACAGGTTCACATGCTCCATGGCCAAACAAATGGAAACATTGGAGTTTGGAGCAGACAAATGTTTATTTCAGGGCCATGCTATGAAATGGGTGGTTCATGCTGTGGGTGGCTCACA
>NW_011494606.1:3066872-3081068 GCF_000754665.1 Bison bison bison
TTCTCTGATTGGCTGATGGTGCGGTAACAGGGCTGTGTCTCGGGGGTTAGCATTATCAGGCCTTAGGTTCTAGGAGGCCTGGGGCCATGTGCTCATGGTCATCAATTAGTTAACATCTTCCATTTGGGGGGCAGGTTCACACTTGTAAAACAACTCAGGAAATGTGCATCAAATACCGATATCTAGGTATTTCAGAGAGGAGCTAAAGCAGAGGATATGGAGAAAGGCCTGTATGCTTGCTTACAGAGACAGTATAGAGAGAGTTCATGGAAAAAGAGAGGCCCTGAGAATCTATGGGAGGAGAGAGTCTCAACCTAGGCCAGCCCTCCAGCCACCCCTCTGTCAACTTAAAAAATATGCACGACCTAAAAGTCGAGAGTTATGTTTTACCCGAGGAAGTTTTTAGGATGTCAAGCAGCGAGGCAGCATCTCAGTTAACCCCGAGAGAACTTCTCCGAGGAGGTGAGGGGGGAGCCAGGATATATAGGAGTTTGGCAACAAAGAGCAGGTAGTCAGACCGTCAAAAGATTATCGTTAATTAAAGAAAACCAGATATCTCAAGGAATTTAATGCTTTTCTATATATGGGAAGATGCTAGAGTCTGGGCTCACTGAAATCATTCCTTTGATACACACCTCAGCTATCTGGGGTCAGTATCCTGTGTTTTCATGGGGCTTCCAAGGTGGCACTAGTTAAGGAACCTGCCGGCCAGTGCAGGAGATGTAAGGGACATGGGTTTGATCCCTAGGTCAGGAAGATCCCCTGGAGGAGGGCATGGCAACCCACTCTGGTATTCTTGCCTAGAGAACCGCATGGACAGAGGAGCCTGGTGGGCTAGAGTCCATGGGGTCACAAAGAGTTGGAACAAGCTGAGTGACTAGCATACACATACTCCACAGACTGTGGGCCATCTCAGAAGTCAACAGGCCCTGAAATATGGGGTTGTTAGTTTTTATGGACTGAGTAATTTCTTAGGCTAATGACTGAGAGGATTATTCCAACTATTTCAGGGAAGAAGCAGGGATTTCTAGGAATTGGACCACTGCCCACTCTCTGACCTTTTATGGTCAATGTCAGAACTGTCACAGCACTGGAGGGATCGTCACTTAGATACTAATGTATTACAACGAGTGTATAATGAGGCTCAAGGTCTACTGAAAGTCATATTCCGCCATCTTGAACCTAGCTAGTCCTAACCAGTTTTTGGCATGTTCTATGGCGATGTCATTCTTTTAAAGGTTGTGCCCTGCCCTCTTCCCTCCTGTTTCAGCTGGATGTAAAAATAATGGGGCTATTACAAAGTCAGGTTTTAGGTCTGCAGTGGGGACCTCAGAAAAGCTGGTCGTTTCATGATCTTTACTTTCTCCATCCCATTTGATAGAAATAATACAACTCACTTCCCTGCTGACTTACAAGCACTCGTGATTGTGGAGCCTTCTGGGGAGGTTCCCTTCAGCACCCACTGGAGGGGGTGCCAGAATATGTGTAGGACCTGTTTGCAAAGGGACTTTTTAGGTCCCCACCAAAGATAGCTTGGGGGGTGGGGGTGGGGAATTGAGGTTGTCAGGCCCTTTGTGTACCGAGGAGAACGGTTTAAAAGACTAGAAGTGTAGCTTCAGCAGAGGTAACTGGCTGGTAATTAGCAGGTTAATGACTCACGTTAGGGATAATGCAAGGCTGGAGCCAGGGGGCAGGAAATGACTTAAAAGTCTCCCTCTCTCTGCTCCCCACTCCCTAGTGTTTGCTAAGTCACTTCAGTCGTGTCCGACTCTGTGCGACCCCATAAACGGCAGCCCACCAGGCTCCCCCGTCCCTGGGATTCTCCAGGCAAGAACACTGGAGTGGGTTGCCATTTCCTTCTCCAATGCATGAAAGTGAAAAGTGAAAGTGAAGTTGCTCGGTCGTGTCCAACTCTTAGCGACCCCATGGACTGCAGCCTACCAGGCTCCTCCGCCCATGGGATTTTCCAGGCAAGAGTACTGACTGGAGTGGGGTGCCACTGCCTTCTGCTTTAACGTCTCCTACCTAGGAAGGGCTGGATCCTATTTGTCTCCTTAGCTCTGGGAGTCAGGGCCAGGCCAGAAGCTGCCGGGTGGTGCCAAAAAAATACTGACTTGTAAAAAATAATGAGCAACTTTGCCCTTCTCTTGAGGATCAAGAAGGGGTGTAAGTGCAAATTGAAGGGGATAGAAGGGCAAGTGATCCCCACTCCATGCAGAGGAAGGCTGAGGGCCAGGGGCATCTTTTTTCAAACTTTTAGGATGCCACCTGAGCTTGTGGGCCCACCCAGCCTACTCCACTTAGAATCTTAGCATACACAGATTTTTACAGATACTGAATCAGTTAGGAATATGTTTAGTTGTAAGTAACACAACTCCCCTGATAGCTCAGTTGGTAAAGAATCTGCCTGCAATGCAGGAGACCCTGGTTTGATTCCTGGGTTGGGAAGATCTGCTGGAGAAGGGATAGGCTACCCACTCCAGTATTCTTGGGCTTCCATTGTGGCTCAGCTGGTAAAGAATCCACCTGCAATACGGGAGACCTGGGTTCCATCCTTGGGTTGGGAAGATCCCCTGGAGAAGGAAAACAGCTACTCACTCCAGAATTCCATGGACTGTATAGTCTATGGGGTCTCAAAGAGTCGGACACGACTGAGCAACTTTTACTTTCAACACAGCTCCTAAAGGTGGTCTAAACAATAAAGACATTCCCTCAATCCACAGAGAACTACTGAGAGGTGACTTCGTGCCTGGCACTGTTCTGGGAGTGGGGGACAGAGCAGAGCAAAGAAACTTCCTGTCCTAGAACAAGAAGGCAAGCCCTGGTGCAGGCAGAGGCTTCCCACAGCCTGGAGTGCCCGGGCCTTCCTACCTTTGTCCTCCACTCACCTTTGGCTTCTGCATCCTGGTCCTAGGATCACCTGGGATGTCCGGGAATCTCAAGACAGGAAGCACGGGAGAGAGGTGGCACCAGCCTCTCCTGCTCCTTTTATCAGGAAAAAGAAAACTTTCCCAGAATCTCCAGCGGATTCTCGCCATCACTGGGGAGAAGAGGCACATGGCTGCATCAGCGTTCTCAGGACTAATTAATCTGGTCATTAGTTATCACCTGGGGTTGCCCAGCACAAAGTCAGGGGTCAGTTTGCAGAGGAGAAGAGGGAAGGATTTTGGGGTCAGGTTATCTTGCTCCTTACTGTTCACAGGGTGAGGCCCTGACAAAGAGACAACTATCCTATTGCAAATCTTAAGTAAATAGTAAAGCAATTAAAAATAACACTGGAGGGAATTCCCTGGTGGTCCAGTGGTTAAGACTGCCTTCCAATGCAGGGGGTGTGGGTTCCATCCCTGGTCGGAGAACTAAGGTCCCACATGCTGTGGGGTGCAGCCAAAAAAAAATTTTTTTTTTTAATGTTAAAAAAAATGACATTTTTTCTTTAATACAACCCAAGATGGGGCAAAAAATCTTTATGGACTGCTCTTACTAAGCTCTTTTCCAAGGGCTCTGTAGGAAATGTGAGGGTGGTGGAGAAAGGATCCAGTCTCAGGGCGCTCTCAGGCTAGCTGGAAATAACACACACACACAGCTGAAACCACCTGGGACCATGAGAGAGTGAAAAGGCTTTGGTAGGATCTGAACGCACGGTATTGAATAGAGGCACAAGTAAAGGCCGTCATGGTCCAAGGCTCGCTCACTGCCTGCCCTGCCCGCACCCCCTGGGGAACACGTCACAGCTCCTAACAGCCAGGCCCCTCCCCAACCCCAGCCATGGCTGATGGGATCAGACCTGGACCCTGAGCCCAAGGCAGCCAATCCATACCCAGCAGGAAGGACGTGAGCTGGGCCACTCAGGTGCTCTGTCTTGAGAATCTGAAGAGACATAGAGACTACTGCTCAGGGTGAGAGGTCCTGATACCTCGTGGTAAAAGAGATGTGTCAAGAGACCACACAGATCCTCAAGAAGGAAAGGACAAAGATTTCCCTGGTAGTCCAGTGGTTAGGACTCTCTGCTTCCACTGCAGGTTTGATCCCTAGTCAGGGAACTAAGATTTTGCATGCCTTGCTGCACAACCAAAAAAAAACCCCACCTTTTTTAAAGAAGAAGGAAAGGGCAGCCTCACTCCTAACTTGACCCATCCTGAACTAGGGTTGGGGTTGCCATTCCATCCTGACCACCAATGTTCCTTTTATGAGGGCTGGTTTGAACAGGTTTTGTGCCTCAGCTTGAATGGTATGGCGTGGGAAGACTTCAAGCTCACCCCTCAGCCTTGTATCCACCTCTCTCCCATTCCGCAGTCCATCCCCCGCCTCTGCCTTAGGCCAAGTCCTCTTCCACCAGCTGCTCCGCCTGCATTTGTTCTCCCTGTCATTTCATTCACTGGTCTTTCTAACATGACCCTGCCAGGCTCTTGCTTTACATCTTTGAGTAGCTCCTCATAGCTCAGCCTCCAGTCCTATCTGACTCCCTCGCTACCTATGCTCCTGACCTGCCATCCAGTCACCCTAAGATTAAACAGTCACATCTCTATGCCTTTGCACATGCCCGGACTTCTGTGTACAAATACACCCTCCAGCCGTTTCCCATGCCTCCTCCAAGATCAAGGTGGGGACATCTCTCTCCAATCCTAACTTTGATTCCCCTCTGCTCTGGCCACCGCAGCAGCTCGTGAGGCCCTGTGCTGGCATTTACTTCACTGCATTGGCACCATGCTTGTTTGTCCTTGTCACCTGGCGCTGTGCCTGTGGAGTGAATGAACGAATACGCCTCAGCTGACTTGATCGGGTTCTGTTGGGAGAGTGGAGTGTGACGAGGGGGCTTTTCTTTCTGGGAGATTAGCCTCAGTCCAGCCTAGACTGGGGCGTCAGGTGCTTTCTGAGGCCCTCCTGCCTCATGCCCTGAAAGCCCACCTGTCTGCTTGCTCCTCTGGTGACATGGGGACAGCCTCATTGAAACTGGCCTTCTTGTCCTCAACACTGGACGGAAATCCCCCAGGAGCACGTCTCTGTTTGCCTCCTCTAGAGAAGAGGCACACAGACAGAACTAAAGAGCCAAGTGCAGCGAAGCACTCAGATTTGATAAACAGGCAGGAGATTTCAGGAGCAATCAGGGGAGAAAAGAAGATACATTATCCCCGGAATTCACAATGCAGAGGTGACGAGCTGGAGGGGCTGTGATTCCATCTTCCCATCTTCCCAGGCCTCCTGCAGCCCAGGAAGATTTGCTGCTTTGGGAAATGATGCAGTGATGTCCACATGGCCGTTCAAGGCTTCCCTGGTGACATGGAGGGTGGCGGGCAGTGTTTGTGGACTCCTGGGAGCCTGGTAGTCCTCCCTAGGAAAGAAGGTTGTTTATTAGGCTCCCAAATGTATCTAATGATAATGGACCTGAACACAAAGGGCTGCAGACCCCTCCTGATGGCAGAGGGCCAACTTGGAAGAGGGTCCTCACCAGAACCAGACCATGCTGGGACCCTGATCTCCGACTCCAGCCTCCTGAACTGTGAGAAATAAATTCTGTAGTTTATAAGACCTCCAGGTTATGGTATTGTGCTATAGCAGTCCAAACAGACTAAGACAGAAATAACCAGCATTTATTAAACTTACTACCTGCCAAGCACTGTCTTAAGCACCTTATACACATTAAGTTACTTAATCATTTTACCATTTCCCTATCTGACAGGTACCATTATTATTGTTGTCTCTATTTTACAGATGAGGAAACTGAGATGAGATCTTGAAATCTTTTGTCTACTTTGTTCAACTCCAGCGCCTAGAATCTAGGAATGCAACAAACTCATCCAGTAAGCAGCAGCAAAATGTCCTCTAACGCAGAGCCTGGGGCCAACAATGACCCAGATGATGGCACAGTGGGACCATGGGGATGCACGGAGGCTTAGATGCCATCCAGAAGTTCTGCCTCTCCCTCCTGTCCTCTTTCCTTCCATACATATTTTTCAGGGGTTTCCTATTTGTAGAACGCGTTCACAGAGAGGAATCAGATTTCCCTTCTGCCCCAAGTGGGTTATAATTACAACATAATAAGTAGTGATAACCTATGCAGAAAAATTACGGTAAAGTAATTTTTTAAAAACCCAAAGAGAAGCAAACAACGTGCTGAAACAAATTTGCCATCCTTCATCCGTTCACTCATCCAAGGAGCATGCATCGAGCTAAGCCCTGGGATGCAGGAATGAGTGTGAACTAGGCCCCCTTCTGGTGGGACAAGGCTGCCTCCCTCAGAGTAGCAAAGGCTTGGGGAGAGCAGCTGAGCAGAAGAGGCTCCAGACTTGAGGCCTGCCTCCCGCATCCCTCTTCCCGCTGCTCCAAAGGGTGCTTTCCCCAGAGCTGGCCCAGTCCAGTCCAGAGGGCAGGCTCCAGGGCTCCGGCCTGTTGAGGAAAGCAGGTCAGTAAGCCTTGCCCCAGGCCTTGGGGCTGCCGGTCCCCTTTCAGTGTCCCTCCAGCCTCCCTCCCTCCTTCTGCGGTGCCTGGCAGCGAGCCCCAGCTTCCCCAGGCTGGCTGCTCACTCACGAACGGGGCCCAGAGCCGTCCACAGACCGCGCGGCCACCTCCCCCAGCCCCAGCCCCAGAGCTCTGCGCCGTGATGGATGGCGCTGCTCTGCTCCTGGTCCCAGAGAGCTCCTTTGAATAATAACTTGGCAAAATTACTCTTTTTTTTTTTTTGCTTTCTCTATTTCTGATTCATTGGCTCTTTCTAAGTCATTCATCTCTTTTGAGTTAGAGGAAGAAAGAAGAATGAGGAAGAGGAGGAGGAAGTATCACAGGGTTACAAGGGACCCTGAGTCCCACCTCCTTGTTCTACAGGGGGAGCTGGAGGCAGAGCGTGGATTCCTATAGGAATCCTGATCTCCACTCATAGAAGAGAAGCAACTGTGGGAGGGATGGGAGACGGGGGAGGCAGGGATCTTTCTAGGGACCCTTCAGTTGCACCTTGAAGGCAGCTGCCTACTGTATCCACATGCAAGGCTGGTCCAGTCTGCCGGCAGAGATGTTGGAGTTTCTTTATCCTTGAAGGGGCACAGCAGAGCAGGGAAAGGGAGTAGAGACAGACGGGGCTTCAAGTGAGTTGTGGCAGCTCACCAACACCAACACATGATCACCTACTGTGTGCTAGACATGGAGGAGACAAAGATGCATAGACACTGTTCCTACCCTCAAGGGTTCACAGACAGGTACAGGTAAAGCTGATGCCTGTGGCAGGTGCTGTAGGGGAAGTAGGTCCGATAAGATCACACAGAGGAGGTTGTTCTACGCCGGGAGGGACCAGCAGCGAGGTCTTCACAGATGAGCTGATAAAATGTTCTGAGATCTCAATCTGAAGGTGGGGAAGCATGCTCCAAATGTCAGGCACCGCAGAAGCAAAGGCGTGAAGGTGTGAAATGGCACAGTGTTCCGGGCAACGCTGAATTCTACAGCATTTTTAGAGTATGAAGGTGAAATGGATGTTGGCCAGACACAGGAGAAGGGCCAATGATGATACTGCCTGCAGAACTGAATCAAGTGCTCACACAGGAAGGCCTGTGTGCCAGTTTTGGGAGTCTGATGACTGTGACAGGACAGTTATCCAGCAGGAAGGGGTCTAATCAGATCTGCAACAGTGTGGAGGACGGATCAGACGGGAGAGGCTGGAGAAAGGAGGACCAACCAGGAGACAGATGTGATAGTCCAGGCAACAGTCTATGGAAGGACTGAACCAAGGCAGGACCGGCACAGAAGGGAATGGATGTGAGAAACACGTTGGCAGGCTTGGTGGCTGGCTGAGGGATGAAGATGAGGAGACAGAGGAGTCAAGGGTACCTTGCTGATGCCACCAGCTGAAACAGGGATCACAGGGCAGAAGCCTTCACAAACCACTGCCAAGCACCTGCTAGATGGCAGTGCTATTCCAGACATAGAGACAGAGACGGATGATTCATTTCCCGTGGATGTACTTCTCTGTTCTTTAAAGACAAGCTTAATCTGTATACACATATGTCCAAACAAGTTTGGGAGAACCTTAGAAATTTTTTCTTTTACCAAAAAAAAAATAATACACCCATTCCCTCCCTCACTTCCTCCTGCAGCAACCCCCCACCTCCCCAACACACTGAAACCCACTCCCTGATTTATTTTGTTTTCTCCAGGAGGCAACGGTCATGCAACTGGGGTGATGCCTGGTGGTGTAGGATTAGGGCAGCTAATTTGGGGCCACTGTCACAGAACTAATGTTGGGAGGTGGGAAGCTTCCTTGAGAGTGGTCTTTCTCCAGCCATCTCTGCCTTTCTGCTGGAGTCTTCTTCCCCCCTGGGATGGATTTCCCTGTAAAATAAATGTCTTGTCTGAATTAATCTTATTTTTAAAAGGAGACAGTCATCGTGTTGTAAAGACAGATCATAAAAAGATGCATCAATCTGTCAGGAAGGCTGGTTAATGTGAGTATTTGTTTAGCAGAGTCAGTGCCCCCGAGGCAGTCTTTCTGGACCAGCCCTGGGCCTGGAAGGGCCTTTAATTTGAATACTTAGAGCACATTTGGCTGGCAGCTTTGCATTCTGATCCGGGCACTGGCGCAGCCTTGCTCTGTAGAAGAGGTGGAAGGGGCCCATTCCCAGGGCCAGCAGTGCCCCAAACACTGCCATTGGAGAACTAATCAATAGGAGGGGTCTTTAGAAGACACCTCAGGTGCTCTCTCCATTCTGCGTTATTCTTTTCGGGCTTCTTTTATTCCTATCAGGCTTCCCTGCTGCCTCAGCTGGTAAAGAATCTGCCTGCAATGCAGGAGACCTGGGTTTGATCCCTGGGTTGGGAAGATCCCCTGGAGAAGGGAAAGGCTACCCACTCCAGTATTCTGGCCTGGAGAATGCCATGGATTATTATATAGTCCATGGGGTTGCAAAGAGTCAGACACAATTAAGTGACTTTCACTTCAGACACTCTCTCCATTCTGCTTTATTCTTTTAAAAAGGACGCAGATAAAAACCGAGTAATATATGAAGTGCATGGTATAAAAATTCTATGCCGTGCAACATTCCATGGGTGATACAGAAATACATGAAATAGAACAGAGAGGACGGCTCAAAGTGCTCCTTGACCTCCTTGCAGTTGACCACTGGGCGCTGTTAGGGTGCACCCTTCTTACCCTCTTCCAGCACGTTTCCATTTACCTGCATGATACACAGACACTGCTTGTTTTTTGTTAGATGGAAGGGAAACACATCAAAACATGGCATTTGAATTTTTAATTAACCTTCTATTTTGGATTTTTTTTTAATACAGCTATAAAACTAATACATGTTTGTCATAAAAATTTCAAAATTGATAGAGGGGTAGAAAATAAAATGGTAAAAAAAAAACCAAAAACCAACACCGTCCTTCCCACTCACTCAGAGCAGATAAAACACATCTCTGTGTAACTTTTTGTAAAGACCATGCATGTACAAGCATTTAAATGCTCACATCGTTCATCTGTTCATTGAGGGAGGGAGGGCTCCGAGAAGTCGCAGGGCAGATTAAGGTCACAGAGCAAATGCAGAGGCCGCCTCCTGGATTTCAGAGGGCAAAAGCCTTTCCACACCGCAGGGCTCCCAGGAGTTTGCACGCAGCCGGTCTCAACTGGAGTGTCTAATCTCTCCAAGCTTCAGTACTTTAGCCACCTGATGCAAAGAGCTGGCTCAATGGAAAAGACCCTGATGCTGGGAAAGATTGAAAGCAGAAGGAGAAGGGGAGGACAGAGGACGAGACGGTTGGATGGCATCACCGACTCAGTGGATATGAATTTGAGCCAGCTCGGGGAGATGCTGAAGGTCAGGGAAGCCTGATGTGCGGCAGTCCGTGGGGTCGCAGAGTTGGACACGATTGAGCGACTTAACAACCACCACCTCCACCTTGTCTGCAAGGCGGCGACACTCCTGAGCACCGCCGGCTCTCAGTGTATTAACAGACGGCACGTGCTGGGGCTGTCAGAGGGTTTGTGGCTCTGATGCTGCTGTCCCCTCCAGAGCTGGCGTCACAGCAGAGCAGCGTCGTGGAGCCTGACAAAGCGATTCGTTCAGTGGGCCTGCGTTCTCGCTTTTGTTCCCCAGATTACCGTGACAGTTACAAGCGGAGGACGCTTCCCGAGGAGGATTCTGTTTAAGAAGCCCCTCCCCTGGGGGGGAGCTATAACCGCGTGAGGCCCTTCCGGTCTACAGGAGGCCCTGGGTCCACAGGCCTGACCGCTGGAAGCTCCCATCTTGATGGAGTGGGCGGTACACACCCTAATAACCCGCCTGGATCTTGCGCTCACCTGCAGTCCCTTTCTGTTCACCTAGATGACTGCCAACACCTGGGTGAAAGGAGAAAAGTCAGCCAGTCGCGGGATGTGCTTGTTTCTGGTTAATGGCAGGTTAGCCCCCATCTGAGCATCTAGGAAACATCCAGATGGACGGCCCGGCTAATCTGTACGCCCACATATTGGATCCTGTCACCCATGATGATGTGAGGCGGCAGAGCCTGGGCCAATGAACTCCCCCCACCCTCCAGCCCGCCGCCCCAGACCTGCTCTGACCTTGCAGCTAGAAAAGAGGGAAGCCCAGAACTTGTACACTGGGTGCAGGGTTGGGAGGGGCGGGTGTGTGTGTGTGTGTGTGTGTGTGTAGCAAAGGGTGGGGAGGTGGAGGGCTGTGTGTGCATTTGTGTATTGGGGGGAGAGGCTGGCAGCTAGAGAAACTGATTTTTTTTCTTTGCCGTGCGTCACGACATGAGGAAGTTCCCGACCAGGGATGGAACCCGTGCACCCTGTGAAGGTGCTTAAGACTCTGAAGCAGAGTCTTAACCACTGGACCACCACGAAGTCCCAAGAAACTCTAATCTTGAAAATGAAGTTTCTTGACTTCATGGTTCTGCCTGAGTCTCGGCGTGGAGCTGTTGCCTCCAGCAGAGAGCTTTGGGGTGGGGCTTTCTTCCCTGGCTCTTTCAGATTCACTACCATTCAGAAACCAGTCTCCCTCCCAGCAAAACAAACCCTCTTGAGATCGCTGGTTCCGCAGTGCCCTCCAGTGGGTAACTAGAATATGTCTGGAGAGAAAGCCTTGGACACACACGGTCACAAGTCACTCCTGTGGATCCTTCAAGGATTTTAGAATCTAGGTGCAAGATTCTCCATATGCTCCAAATGCCCTTTGGAAGATAAAATTCTATATGAAGAGTTGGCTGTTTGTATACAGTGGCAGATCAGTGGAAATCTGTAATGAGACAGCAAGGGACTGCGGACTGGGGGACCAGTGTTTCAGGGTAGTATGAATAGTTGTATTGGGCAAGCTGTGAGATAATGGTGACTGTATGTGAGTGTGAGTGTGTGTGTGTGTGTGTGTGTGTGTGTGAAGTCCTATTAGCACACACTAGAATGCTCTGCCAACTCTTGCCACATGACTGCTATATTCTCTTTACCAGCCCCCCATCAGGACACCCTCCTAGCTTACATCTACACTTCACTGAGCGACAGTTGCTTTTTTCCCCAAGCTTTCCCAAGTCTGACGACAAGGCGAAAACACAGACTCAACAGGAGGAAATGGGCTCCAAGAGCGTGACCCCAGGCTGTTGAGTTAACTGTTCTTGGTCTAAGTTCCTCCGTGGGAGGTAGATGTCTATCCCAGGCTTGTTGGAAATTAAACACAACCGTGCACAGAGGCTCCAACACAGGCCTCTCAGATATGCTGACGCCCACCCCCAGAGAGGCCCTGTGAACCCAGTGCCCCTCCTTCCTGCCCTCGCGCGGCTCGCGTGGCTGCCCGCTCTGCCTCGGGCTGGCAGCTGGGCCCCCCTCCCCCTGCACCCTTCCTCCTGCTCCTCCTGCATCTGCAATGCGACGGCCTGTGCCCCAGCTTTCCTCTGTCCCAGTCCTCATGCTGTGCTCTGCCCTCTGCCCCGAGCTGCACTTCAACATCCTTATCCACCAATCCTGTGTTCTTGCTGCTGCTTTTTTTTTTTTTTTAATATTTGGTTGTGCTGGGTTTTAGTGGTGGCATGTGGGATCTTTAGTAGTGGCATGTGGGATATCGTAGTTGCAGAATGGGAACTTTTCATGTGGCATGCGGGATTTCGTTCCCTGGCCAGGGATCAAACCTGGACCCCCGGCACTGGGAGTACAGAGTCTTGGCCACTGGGCCACCAGGGAAGTCCCCTTTTGCTGCTGCTATTTGAAAAGAACTTCTCTCACCGATGTCATTTCAGTGTCACCCACAAGATGACTCCAAGTGTCCTCGGAACTCCCCTCACCCGCTGTGTCCCAGGTTCCTCTCTGATGCCCAGCCTTTATCAGAGGTGTCACCATCATGGCTGTCACCTTTACCCGTTCTGTGCCCAGCACTTCTAACCCACAGAAAAGAAAGGTATATCCTACAATCCCATTGGAAAGTGCCTGATTCCAACCCCCTGAAAGCCGCTTTGGGGAGGAGAGTTTAGACTGTCACAAAAGAGATGGGACCCAGCAAGACCAGCTGCAAGGTGGAGGACAGGCAGCAGCTGTGAAGTCCCCAGAGGCTCGCAGTGTGGGGCAGAGAGAAAACACACAGCTCAGATCTGAAGGGTGAGGCCAGTCCTTCTGCCCCTGCCTACCACCCAGGACATCTCCCCAGAGTCTCCCAGGGAGCTTCTGTATTTGCTGTCCTTGCCATTGACTCCTGTCTGGACAGTGACAGATGCAAAAAGAGGCTCCAACACAGACATAAAGGGAGCTATGAAGTAGAGAATGGGCTTCCCTGATAGCTCAGTTGGTAAAGAATCTGCCTGCAATGCAGGAGACTCTGGTTCGATTTCTGGGTGGGGAAGATCCCCTGAGAAGGAACAGGCTGCCCACTCCAGTATTCTTGGGCTTCCCTTGTGGCTCAGCTGGTAAAGAATCCGCCTGCAATGTGGTAGACTCGGGTTCCATCCCTGGGTTGGGAAGATCCCTTGGAGAAGGGAAAGGCTACCCCCTCCAGTATTCTGGCCTGGAGAATTCCATGGACTGCATAGTCTATGGGGTCACAAAGAGTTGGACACGACTGAGCGACTTTCACTTTCATGAAGTAGAGAGAAGATGCAGAGACTCAGATGCTGGAGCAATAAAGAGCCACCCAGGGACAGAGGATGAACATCCTGAGCACTACTGGTGACGTCTCATTTCACCCCCAGCAACTGTGATCAGGGAGGCGGGGCATCAGGCCCATCCTTCAGATGAAGAAACAAGCTTGAGGAGGTTTCCAGGGCCACACCACTGGGGCACAGTGGAACTGAGCTACAAGTCACAACCTGCCAGATTCCCAGGCACAGACTTCTCTGTGACCCCCATGGAGAGACACACACGGAGACTCTGTCTCTATCCCACTCCTCTAATGACTCAGTGTGTGGAGAGAAGGGAAAAGCATCATGCCGAGCAAGGAAGGAACACACACAGGGGAGAGACACAAGGAGACAGGCAGAGAGAAGAAAAGGGACACAGATATAAAGAGAGATGGGAAGACAAGGGAAAATTAGCTGCTCATCTCTCCCTATGGACATGGATTCTGGATAAAACACACATTCCAGGTCTCAACCCCAGATCTGCAGAATCAGAATTTCTGGGCATGGGTCCCAGGAATCTACCTTTAAAGAAAGTTCCTCTGAGTAGCAACGTGTGCTTTGAAATACATCAGCAAAACAGGATAGCCTGATGGATGAACAGAGGGAGGGGGAGATGGAAAATATGCAGTAAGCCAAACACAGCAAAATGTTAACTGAGGAATCTAGAAAGTGGGTAACACTGTTCCCTGGACAGGTCTTTAAATTTTCTGTATGTTTGAAAATTTTTATAATAAAATGTTGTGTGTGTGTAAGTTCCGTAATGACCCTGATGATCAGGTGGATCTGGGACCACTGTAGGAGGAAGGAAGGTGTCCTCAGAGGACTTCTGGAGGAGGGGTTGCCCTGGGAAGGCCCCCTGTGCCCCCCAATGATGTCACCTCCACCCCTCTACCCCCCGGCCAAGTCTGCCCAGCCTCACAGCAGTTCCCAAACTCACAGCAGCACCCCACAAGGCCCCACCCTGTCCCTGGGCTCTCAAGGAAGTCCGTCTGCCTCCTAGGGCCTCCTGTTCTGCACATGAAGCTGGATTCGCTGGCTCCTCTGAGGCTGGTCCCTGCAAGGCTCTAGCAGCAGTCTGATCAGGCTGGCGGGCAGTGGGTTTGGGCAGAGCTGGTAGAGGCAGGG
>NW_011494606.1:3081168-3103788 GCF_000754665.1 Bison bison bison
TAGAAGTTCTCTTGGAAAAACTTGAAGCTGAACTGTTCACAGTGGCCCTTGAGGATCTTGGCCAGAGCTGGGGAGCCACAGAAGAAGACCTGCACCTTGCCTTTCTTCTCAGCGGCCACCTTCTGGAACACCTAGAGTCCACAGAATTGGGGAAGAGCACAGGGAGAAGAGGGGGACTTCGGACCCGCCCAGTGGCTCACCTAGTGGGGCTGAGGGCATAACGGGCCAGGGTGGCTGTCCTCCCCATGAGGAGCTCCAGGGCACAGCTGCTTGGCTTCGGCCATTAGTTTAGAGGCTATATGCTCAATGTATAACCTGACCCAGACCCCAGGGAGAGCTGGACCAGAAGCAGATAAGACCCAGGCCCTCCACTCAAGGAGCTGCATCCATGGGGGAAACGTACTAACCAGCTGCAGTGCTAGGGGGTGATGACAGAGCCCAGCAGGCACACTGAGCTCCAACGTCCCAACTTCACGCCAGCTCACAGGCCTGCATCAACATGCCTCTGTCCTGAAGTCCCCCAGGGAGGACCATTTTCCACCCCAAGTTCTGCTTAAGAATTGCCTTGCCTAAAGTTTTCTTGGTGTTCAAGGCCTGCTGGCATCCCCTTCCTCACCAGCTCTTACCATCTAAACATGGATCACCTACAGCAGTTTGAAAAGCAATACCTTCTGGTCATTTCAGGCAAACACTACACCCCAAATGGTAAGTGCTCAGGGAGGAAAAATAATAATAATAAAACCAATCTGAGGAATAAAATAGAACGACTGGGATAAGGCCTGATATGTCCCCAGAACTCTGTCCACTGGGGCCTTTGGAGTCTAGTCTGCAGGGTGTTTGCAGGCTGGGAGGGGCCTTGGAGGTCCTATGGACTAACTTCCTCTGTGATCAGATGGGGAAACAGAGGCTAGTGGTGGAACAAAGTGAGGCAGTGATGGAGCCAGAACGTAGGTACCCGGCCTCCCATTCCAGCCCTGAGACCCTAGCTGGACTCTGGCTGCTTGGCCCAAATCTCCCTAGCCAGTGCCTTAGGCTCTCAACCCCACTAGTCCCCGCAGGCTTCAGGACTCCAGGTGGTCTTTACCTTGTTCCAATCAGGCCGCCTAGGCTGGGTGCGTGTCTGGAGGCCCGTGATGGAATCCTTCTTCTCCTTCTTGGCCAGGAGGTCGAGGGCCATCTGCAGACCAATGGCCTTTATGTCGTTCTTGCTCAGCGCAGAGGTCATGTACATGTGCAGCTCCAGAAAACGGCCTACGTGGTGGGAGGAGAGGGCAGGGCTGAGGGGCCAGCACCTGTGATGGGGACAGGGCAGGACGCCAGCCACTCTGCCCAGGGCTTGGAGGGGGACTCATACAAACACCATCAGCTAACATGTTTACCCATTATCTCCATCTGACCAACACCATAGAAGGGAAAGCCACCTTGGGCTGCTTGAGCTGGGCAGGCCCTATGCACGGCATACACGAGTTACCTTATAGCCACTGTCCAATGTAAGCCTTACAGCCACCCCAGGAGTTAGACCTCATATTTGAGTGTGTGCATGCGTACTAAGTCACTTTAGTCATGTCCAACTCTTTGCAACCCTATGGACTGTAGCCTGTCAGGCTCCTCTGTCCATGGGATTCTCCAGGCAAGAATACTGGAGTGGGTTGCCATTCCCTTCTCCAGGGGATCTTCCCAACAGGGATTGAACCTACGTCTCCTGCATTGCAGGCAGATTCTTTACCATCTGAACCACCAGGGAGTAGATCAGAGGGCAAATGCTATTGATATACAGGGAAGGCCGGAGCAGACAGAGCTGCTTCCTGGGCTGGTGGGGATTGGGTGAGGTCTTGGCAGATGGGTGAGACTCAGAGGGGAGGTGAAAGGAAGGTACACTCAGAACGGAGCAGCAGGAGCCAAGGGCAGGAGACTGGTGTTTGTGGGTCACGATGTGACTGCCAGGCTGGAACAGAGCATCCTTGAGTGGGGGTGACAGGGGATAAGACTGAATACACACTGAGGCCAGAATGTGAAGGATCTGGAATGCCCTGCTAGGGAAGGAGGGCAGGGACAGGGTACTGGAGCAGGGCATGATTAGATGAAAAGAGCATTGTGGGGAGGGGATTCAGAGGACTGAAGGGACAGGGCAGAGCCTGGCATCAGGGACACCCATTAGGCGTGAGTGTCCACAGCTCTATGTCTGCAATGGGACAGCTTTGTGAGATGTTGATCCCGCCAGCTTTAGGGATTGGTGCATCCAGGGGGCATCTCCTTACTCAAGCAGTTTGCTCTGTGATCCCAGATGTGGCAAACAAATGTAATCACTTTCCCTGTGTGCCAGGATGGGGAGAAGACTGCTGAGCGCCGCCCCACACCCCTGCCTTTCCCTCAAGGATTCAGGCCATCCCAGCTTGTTCTCTAGTGTTTTATTAGCCCACCTTTCCTTTGGCTTGAAATCTCAGCCACTGTTAAAATGCAAATGGCCCTGTAAACATATGGACAACAAGGGAGGAAGGAGGATGGGATGAACTGGGAGATTGGGATTGACATATATATGTGTACTTGTGCTAAGCTGCTTCAGTCGTATCTGACTCAGCGCAACCCCCATGGACTGTAGCCCATGAGGTTCCTCTGTCCATGGGATTCTTCAGGTGAGAATACTGGAGTGGGTGACCATTCCCTTCTCCAGGGAATCTTCCTGACCCAGAGATCGAACTGTGTCTCTTATGTCTCCTGCGTTGGCAGATAGGTTCTTTACCACTAGGGCCTCCTGGGAAGCTCTCTGACATATATCCACTACTACATATAAAATAGATAACTGATGAGAACCTACTGTGCAGCTCAGGGAGCTCTACTCAGTGCTCTGTGGTGACCTAAATGGGAAAGAAATCCAAAAATGATGGGAAATATGTACACATATAGCTGACTTACTTTGCTGTACAGTAGAAACTAACAATATTATAAAGCAACTATACTCCAATAAAAAAATTTTTTTAATGCAAATGACCCTAAGAGGGACACCACATTTTATTTCACACATCACTGAGCTTGAGCAGAGCTGGCGGCACAGGAGGGAAAGAGATGCACCATAAGGGATGCCCACCCGAAAGAACCCTGGCCCTTCTTCTCTCTCCTGCAGTCACTACCTGCCTCATGGGGGTGAAAAAGGAGATGAGGAGACACCAGGGTGGGAGGGAGGCGGAGGTGCTGTGGAGGTCTTCACTCTCTCCAAGACACTTGTGTTCAAGACAGTCCTCCCATTTCTGGGATGCTCCCTTAAGGAAATCATCCAAAGAAAGGGGAAAAAAAATCTATGAGCACATGCATATTAATTGCAGCTTTACTTGTGATAATAAAGAATTATGAATAAGCAAAATGTCCCATAGTAGGGGCGTGGTTGAAAATTTATGGCAAATCATTAACTGTACTATTCATTAGATAAGTCATTAAATACTACTAGTACTGATACTATTACTACTATTAAATTTATGGGACAATTACTACTACTATTATTACTTCTAAAATTAAATTTATTGAGCAGTTACTACTACTGCTACTACTACTCTTAGTACTATTTCTGCTACCGCTAACTTTACTGAGCAGGTATTAAGTTCCAGATCCTGTTCTAGGTGCTATACAGATGCTCTCTCATCCAATCCTCATGACAATCCTATGAGGTAGGTACTTAGTATCCATATTTTTCAGATCAGGAAGTGGAGGCAAAACAGGGTGCTCAAAGTTCTAGAGTGATTTTGGGTTAGAGTAGAAGATTCAAGTCAAACAAAATGACTGGAGCTTAAGCTACAGACATTAAAAATTATGAGCCACAGATTCTTTAACTCAAGCCTTGGTATATAATTAAAGTTGAAATCAGAGGCCATGTGTTTCAGCTGCAATTAATGAGAAACCTTGGAAGAAATTCGAGGTAGCAAAGCTGTTGACTCAAGTGACTTTGCGAATGCAAAGCAGTGGGTTCACTGTTACCCTTTGCTTACATAGATTAGGAAGAAGCAAATAGTAAATATTTGTATACCGGCAACCAGAAAATTTAAATTAAATCTAAACTTCCCCTGAGGCTATCATCATAAAAGCAAGTTTCTTATGAATTAAAATACTTAGGCATTTGGAACAAAGTCAGTGCTATATAAATATTTGCTTTAATTATTATTTACAAGAAAGGGCAAGAAGCTTTACTGCAACATCTAGGGTTTAATTGTCATCTTCCAAAGACTGTTGACTTGTGCTTTAAGGCTTTGGATGTTTGTTATAGTAAACTACATGTGTTGCAATGTTTTTATAGAATACTGTGTTTGATTACTTGAGTTTATAAACTATGTTTATCATAGGAATTTGAATTTACTCATGGCAACCCTGTGATAATTAAACAGCCAAATAATATCTAGTTCCAGTGAACTCAACAGTATAAAAAAAAAAAACCTCACCAATTCTCTTGAGGTTAGAAACATACCTAAAAATGTGCCTTCTTCTATAAGATTTTCCACAAGTAAAGCATAACAAAACAAAATAATGACTAACAGATTAAGTACAGTACAAAACCTCAGTATTCCACAAAAACGTCCCAAGAGGACTATTATGTATCCCAGAGAAACATGTTATCATACAGTGCTCAGTGAAAATGTACAGTTGCTGGGTGGGGAGGGGAGACTGCGGGGGCTGGAGGAGGACTGTAAACATTCCAATTTAACAAACATATAAAAGAAAGGACCATCCACAAAAGAATTTGTACATGCCAAGCTATATAATCTTTATCCTAGACCACTTTCTGAATTTTTGATTGCCACGTCATCAGGAAAAATATTGAGCACGCACCACAAATAAATATATATGTTCATCTCTACTTACAGATTACATCTATTAAAAATCAATATTAGAGGGAGTTCCCTGGTGGTCCAGTGGTTAAAAACCTGCCTTCTAGTACAGAGGATGTGGTTTTGATCCCTGGTCAGGGAACTAAGATCCTACATTCTGTGGGGCGACTAAGCCCGCACTCGTGTTTACTGAGCCCGTGCACTCTAGAGCCCGGGCTCTACAACAAGCAAAGCCTACCTACCATAACTAGAGAAAAGACCCCACACACATCTAAGACCCAGTGCAGTCAAATACTAATAAAATAAAATATTTTTTTAAAAACCATATTTGAGTAAAAAGAATCATAACACTCTCTCTTCTTGAACAACCAGAAATATGAGCAAGATATATAAAACAATGGTTTCCAGACACTGATCAACAAGTTGTGCAGAACTGTCTTTGCTGAGAGAGGAAATAATGAAGTATGCCTTACGACCGACTGGTGTCAGCCTCACTGAGTTGAGGAGACAGATATTGGAGTTCAGAGAGGCCAAGACAGCTAGAACCCGCCAGGCACAAAACTAGAATAAAGGCGCACGCAGACAAACAGAGAGAGAGAAGGAAGAAGAGAAAGAGGAAGGGAGGACAGGGACTCACCGTTCTAGAGAGCTGCATCAAGTTCCCCTCAGTCTTCGGCAGAGTGTTAGTCTATATACACGTGAAAGAAAACTGCCAGGAAACAGGAGGCGCCACAGTGCCTGGAGCTCAAACAGAGCTGGGAATAATCTGCATTCCACCATCAGGGATGCAGAGAGCTTGTAATATCCAAGGCAGTAGAATGAGTCCTCAGAGGTGTAGCATCTTAGCTCTGGGGCTGAATTAGACCCACAGTAAAGGCTGCTCTGGAGTCACCCTGCTGCTGCTGCTGCTGCTAAGTTGCTTCAGTCGTGTCTGACTCTGTGCAATCCCATAGACAGCAGCCCATCAGGCTCCGCCGTCCCTGGGATTCTCTAGGCAAGAACACTGGAGTGGGTTGCCATTTCCTTCTCCAATGCATGAAAGTGAAAAGTGAAAGTGAAGTCGCTCAGTTATGTCTGACTCTTCGCAACCCCGTGGACTGCAGCCTTCCAGGCTCCTCCATCCATGGGATTTTCCAGGCAAGAGTACCGGAGTGGGGTGCCATCACCTTCTCCAGGATTCACCCTAACAGAAGTTAAAAGCAAGGCTTGAAAGGATCCAAATCATCCTAAATAATGTAACTGTGCACCAGAACAAAGTACAGTACTATTTAAAGAAATACACAAAATCCAGAACATGACAACATGTGATTCACAATGCGTGACATCCAGTAACAAATTATCAAGCATGCAAAAAAAAAAAACAGAATGCAATTCATAACCAGGAGAAAATTAGTGATTAGAAACAGATCCAGAAATGTCAGAGATGATGATGGACTCAAAGATATTACAACATATATTATAAACAGGCTTGAGAATATCAAGACAAACAAAGAGCCATGATGAGGAGAGAAGTAGAAGACATAAAAGATACCCAAATACAAGTTTTGTGGAAGAAAAACACAACAACAGAAATGAAAAACACAATGGATAGGATTAATAGCTATTCTAGGTCTTTGGGTTTTTACATATTAATTTTAGAATCAGCTTCTTGATACCTACTTTTAAAAACCTGCTGGGACTTTAACTAGAATTGGAAAGATCTCAGGTGGCTCAGTGGTAAAGAATCTGCCTGCCAATGCAGGAGATGCCAGAGACATCCAGTTCAATCCCTGGGTCAGGAAGATCCCCTGGAGCAGGAAATGGCAACCCACTCAAGTATCCTTGCCTGGAAAATCCCATGGACAGAGGAGCCTGGAGGGCTACAGTCCATGGGGTCATAAAGCGTGAGATAGGACTGAGCACTGCACTGTACTGTACTATACTGCAGAGGAAAAGATGTACTTGAAACCATAGCAATAAAAACTATCTAAAATGTGGCATAGGTTGAGGGGAAAAAACCAACAACCAGATTCCCAATAGCCTGTGAGATATCAGTATACACCTGTGTAATTGAAGTGACAGGAAGGGGCAGGGGAGACAGAAAAAAATATGCAAAGAAAGAATGGCTGAAATTTATCCACATTTGATGAAAACTCTAAGTCCATATGGCCGAGAAGCTCAATAAACTCCAAGTACAAAAGATACATATAAAAAGAATTTCTCCAAAATGTTTTATAGTTTTTAGTGTTCAGATCTTGCTCATATTTTGCTAAGTTTATCCTTAAGCATTTCAGGCTTTTAATATTTTAAAGATTTTCAAATACTAATTATTTGTTGTTGGAAAAGATCCTGATGCTGGGAAAGATTGAAGGAAGGAGAAGGGGATGACAGAGGATGAGATGGTTGGATGGTATCATGGACTCAATGGACATGAGTTTGAGCAAACTCCAGGAGATGGTGAAGGACCGGGAAGCGTGGCATGCAGCAGTCCATGGGGTCACAGAGCTGAACACGACTGAGCGACTGAACAACAACGACAAATAAAAATAGAATTGACTTTCGCATGTTGACCTTATATCCTGGACCTTGTTGAATTCATTATAACACTAATTTAAATAAAGAGCTAAAACTATAAAAACTCCTGGGAGAAAACGTAAAAGAAAATACTTGTGACCTCACGTAAGGCAAAGATTTTAGATAAGACATAAAAAGCATGAATTCTATGAGAAAAAAAATCTGATAAATTGGACATCATTAAAATTTCAAAATTTTGTTCTTCAAAAGACAGTTTAAGAAAATGAAAAGACAAACCACAGACTGGGACAATATATTTATAAAATGTACACCTGGTTATGGACCTGTTTCCAGAATATATGAATAACTCCCAGAGCTTAATAAAAAGAAGAAAAACATTGGATTTAAAAAGCAAACAAAATATTTGAATAGACACTTTATAAAGAAGGCATACACAGCAAGACCATGAAGATACCTTCAACATTATTAGTAATTAAGGAAATGCAAATGAAGAGTATATTGAAACTAAAATAAAAAATAAATTAAAAAAAATTTTTTTAAGTATTTTGAACCTACAGGGGTGGGATGGGCAGGGAAGGGAGACCCAAGAAGGAGGGGATATATGTATATTTATGGCTCATTCACGTTGTGGTACAGCAGAAACCAACACAACATTGGAAAGCAATTAACCCTCCAATTTAAAAAAATTAAAAACAAAACAGACAAAAATGAGCATATTGAGATACCCCATACACCTACTAGATGAGCTAAAATTAAAAAGACTGCCAACAACAAATGAGGCTGCGGTTGATGAGGTTGTAGAGCAACTGGAACTCCATTACTGATGGAAATACAAAATGGTACAGCCACTTGGGAAAAACAATTTGATAGTTTCTTATAAAGTAAAACTGAGCACATTCCATACTACCCAGCAATCCCAATTCTAAGTATCGACCCAAGAGAAATGGAAATCATATGTCCACACAAAGACTTTCATAGTCAAAAATGGCTAAAAAGTGGAAATAACTCTAATATCCACCAACAACTGAATGGAAAAACAGATTGTGGTATGTCCAGAAAATGGAACACTTCTCAGCAACAAAAAGGTATTAGCTACTTACTGAAAGATGCAACAGCATGGATAAATCTCAAAGGTTTTAAGTTAAGTGAAAAAAGTTAAAAAAGAATACATATATATTACATGATTCCATTGTTATGAAATTCTAGAAAAGGCAGAACTATAGTGACTGAAAGCAGATCACTGGTTGCCAAGGGCTGTTAAGTGGAGAGAGGGTGTTGATGCAAAGTGAGACAAGGGAGCTTTGGGGGGTAAAAGAAATGGTCCATGTTTTGATGGTGCTCCCTAGGCCCCCTCATGTGACCACCATGCTTCTAAGGTTATACAACTGGACACATTTGTCAAAGTGCCATTATATTTATTGGACACGTGAATTGATGAATCTTACTGTACATAAATTATCCCTCAAAACATTTCTTAAAGAAGTGTGAATAGGAATCATCTGAGAAGCGTGTTAAAATGTAACTTCTCTAGCCCTACTTCCAGAGAATCTGATTTGGAAGGTCTGGAATGAGGCCTGAGAATCTAACTTTTTAATAAGGGCTCATTTTGAACAAAAAGAAATGTCATTTAAAAAAAAAAAGAAATGGGTGGAAAGTGAAAGTCGCTCAGTTGTGTCCGACTCTTTGCAACCCTATGGACCATACAGCCCATGGAATTCTCCAGGCCAGAATACTGGAGTAGGTAGCCTTTCCCTTCTCCAGGGGATCTTCCCAACCTGTGGAATGAACCCAGGTCTCCTGCATTGCAGGCGGATTCTTTATCAGTTGAGCTACCAGGGAAACAGGCTATACATTTTTATAAAATGTGAATAAGAAAAAAATATCAGAAGGAAATCCTTCAAAATGCCTGGGTAGCTAGATGGGATTATGAATGGGTTTTTTTCCACTTCTCTTAAGTTTCACAAATTATTATGTTTCATCGTGGGAAAAAAGCAGCTCCCTCTCCCCTACATTTCTGATAGAAAGAGAATGAACACTTTCTTTCAGAGACCCTCCCCCCCCCCCCATTATCCTCCAGCCCCGCCCCTCTCCTACCCTCCTGCGTCTCCTCAGCCTGGTCCATCTCCAGTTTGGTCAGCAGGCTCACAAACCACTCGAAAGACTGCTGGTCTCGGTTAATCCAGATGAAGTCCACCTAGGGAGAAGGGCCCAGATCGGGGGTGGGGGTTTTACCTCATTCAGTCTTATCTGTGCTCCTCCTGTGACCACCCTGCTGTTAGCACAGCACACACTATCACTCCCATTTAACTGGGGTAGTGGGAGGGGAGTGGGATGGGGGTGCAAACTGAGGCTCCCAGAGGTAAAGAATGAGGCTACAGAGCAGCACGGGACCAGAACTTGGGTTCTAAACTGCCAGGTCAGGATTTTCTCTAATGGTCTATTGCTCACAGCAAGCAGTGTTCTGAGCTCTTAAGCTTATTAAGCCAGAAGAACATTTTTTTTTTTTTAAAGAAACTCTTTTAAGTGGCTTACACAGAATAATGAATTTTCTTTTTTTTTTAAATTATTTATTTTAGTTGGAGGCTAATAACTTTACAATATTGTAGTGGGTTTTGCCATACATTGATATGAATCAGCCATGGGTTTACATGTGTTTCTCATCCTGAACCCTCCTCCCACCTCCCTCCCCATCCCATCACTCTGGGTCATCCCAGTGCACCAGCCCTGAGCATCCTGTCTCATGCATCAAACCTGGACTGGCGATCTGTGCAACATTTTCATTTTTAAAACCACCATCAGGTCACGGCTAGTGAGCATCATGGCTGTGACTGCATCTCGGCTGCCTGACTTTCAGGCTCTGTGTTCTTTAATGAGGTGCCTGCCTTCAGGGCCCAGAATGTCTCTCCAGAGGGAGAGACAAGCTGGGGGGAGGAACTGGCTCTGGTGTCTGGGAGACGCTCTGGAGTCCTGCCTGTGGGAGGCAGTGCTCACTCACCTTGTGGAGTTTCATGTCCTCATCCTGACCACTCTCCATCCAGGAGTGCTGGCAATTGGGGCAAATGTGCTTTCTCTTCTGGTGTCTGAGGGCAGGTAAGAGGAGGGGATTTTGAGTTTGGGGTGAGTATGAGATTTCTCAGGACCCCAGAGAACAGTGCAGGGGACAGGGACGAAGGGTGGGGCGGCAGGGGGAGGGATGAGCCCATGAGGAGGGGGAGGGATGAGACCCCAGAAAAGAGAAGGAGGAGGAACAGAAGAGGAAAGAGGTGAAAGGGGAGATGGAGACAGGTGAAAGAAGGGAGCAGGGAGGAGTGGGCATCTCTCAGGATTCTGCCCCAGGATACAGGTAGGACCACAGCCTGCCCACCCACCTGTATAAGATGCTCTGCAGGATGGAGGCAAAGGGCGTGATGCCAATGCCTGCACCAATGAGCACAGCATGCTCGGAGGCAAAGATCCTGCGAGTGGGGGTCCCATAAGGGCCATCGATGTAGCACTGCATACAGGAGGGGTTAGAGGAAAGAGAGAGATGGGTGGGTGGGTGAGAAGTGGACCCCAACACGTCAGACCCCCTGTATATGTAGGCAGTTGTCTCCTGGGCTGGAACCCGGGAGTAAGTGGCTCCTGCTCAGAGCACTGTTCACACACTGCGCTCTGAGCTTGAGTCTGGGAGCACCCTAGAACTCCCACATGCAGATCTGGTGAGAGCAGGGTCCAACCAGCACAGCCGTGTGCCCTGTGAGCGTGGGCAGGGGTCTGATTCCCATTATCTGGGGACCTGGGAGTCAGGCTATGGGGACTGAAGAGCCTAGGAACTGAGCGCCCCAGCAAGCCCTCCCCATGGGCAGAGGCTTTGCTTCCTCCGCTTGGGGCAGTGGTTTTGGACACAGCCACCCCTGGAACCTCTCACCTTGATGTTACAGAACTGGTGGTTCTCAGAGGACATCTCAGAGACCTGCAGAGCATAGAGCAGAGAAAGTGGGTCTTTGGGAGTGGGTGGGCCAGGCATTTCTCAGAGGTTTACAGTCTTGCAGTCTGAGCAACCTTACAAAAAGGGGATTGCCTTTTCTACCCAAACCATTCCAAGGAGCATGGGGCACTTTTGAGGGAAAACATCAGTGATGTGCTGGTAAACTGACTCCTCAGAAGAAGACAGGACCACCAGAAACAAAGTCCGATTGTTAGTGTCGAGATTTCTGAGGTAAACACTGCCATCATGGCTCCCACCAATGACTGGTTCTAATAACTGGCTCCCCTCACCCACCTCATGCTCTAGAGCCCTTGAGCCCCAATTACTGAGCTGGCACGCTGGAACTACTGAGCCCGTAAGCCTAGAGCCCGTGCTCCACAAACAACAGATGCCACTGCAACGAGAAGTCCTGGCAGCGCAAGTAGAGAAAGCCCAAGCAAAGCGATGAAGACCCAACAATAAAAAATAAATAATAACAGCAATAAAAAAAAAATAAAACAGGCTCTCAAAATTCCTGATAATTTAACAATCGCTCTTGTGGTCCAAAACAGGTCAGCTTCAGGTGTGACAGGAGAACACTCAGCCCAGCCTGCCTCGTGGGCTCAGCTACAACCGCTTGCTTTCATGTTTCTCGACACAACCCTGGCCTTGAACATGCTTTCCCTGTGCCTAGCGCACACCACACTGTCCTTTCTTCTAGCTGGCACATTCCTGCGCATCCCTCAGTGTGCACCTTGCTTAGAGGGGCCACCTTCCTAGAGTCTTTGCCCAGCGGCTCTGGGCAGAAAAACCAGGTGCTGGCCTGGCTCACAGCTCACCCCTGCCCCGGGGACCCTGCTTTGGGCTCACTGATGGGGAGCCACCTGAGGGCAGGGAGCAGCCTCCTCTGTCTACTCTGCCTGACTCCTCCAGCCCTGAGCACAGGCAGACCAGAGTCCTTGAGGTTCATGTGCTTCCTTCCTGCAGATGAAGGAAACAGACCCGCAAAAGGGCTTCAGAGGCCTGTGATAGCTTCTCTCTGGTTAGGAGTGACCTTCACAACCATCCAGGCAAATCCCTCCTTTCACAGAAGAGAAGCTGAATCTGGGAGTGTGACAATGACTCGCTCAAGTCCCCACAGAGCTGGGCTGGAGCCTGGGTCTGTCTGCCCGTCCTGCGCTCACCACATCACACCACGTCGCTCCTTTGTCCGGGGGCAACTGAATTTTGTGTCCTCCACAGTGCTGGCCTTGAGCTACTTGTGATGGTTATTTTAGGAGGCGCACTGTGAGAGGGCTACTCCTCTAACAGTTTAAAAAAAAACCCTTCTTATTGCAAGGAGAAGCCTTACATCATGGTTATTATATCCCCTTAACTTCTAACACTTACTATTCCCTCTTCTTTTTTTTTCCTTTAAACAAAGTGAGAAAGAAAGAAATGGAGAGCATGACAGAGACAGAGAAGGAACAAGCCGAAGAGAGCAGCTTCAGGCTCAAAGCCTCATTTAACAGGCAGAAACATCTGGCAAGAATTTAATACCATTGTTTTTGCTTTTAGACTTATCTTTTTTATGGCACATGATACTTATTTGCCATTAAACATGCTAATCTAAAGAGTCCTTTTAAAATACAGTTAAGTTGAAAGTAATGTTGGATGTAAGGAGAAATATTCAGCGGGAAATACTGCCTATGGGAAGTAAATATGGTAAAAATGACACAGGTACCCGCCATACAGGTGAGAGGCTGCAGAAACGCCACGTGGCGTGGGGCCCTTCCTGACTGCGGCCCTCTATTCCAAGTTCCAAGGACCCACCCACCATTCCTGGGAGAAAAATCTTTGGCTCTCCAACCTCCAGCCCCAGCTTCTTCAGCCTTACCAGGGCCGGGTCCTCGGCTGCAGCTTCCCTCTGTGCCCGAGTCCGATCCTTTGTCCCCGTGTTCACCAGGCCTTCGTGTCCCTGCCACGGAGCTCCCTCCGGCCTGTAGGATATCAGCTCCACAATCACCTCCTTGTTGGAGGCTACTGCACCCTGTGCTGAGGCTCTGAAATCGATGGGCTGGGGCTGCAAGCCCTGCTTGGTTTCAAAAAACGAATATTGCTTTATTATTTAAATCACGTGTGTGTTAGTCGCTCAGTCGTGTCCGACTCTTTGCGACCCCACGGACTGTAGCCCACCGGGCTTCTCTGTCCATGGATTTCTCCAGGCAAGAATACTGGAGTGGATTGCCATTCCCTTCTCCAGAGGAACTTCCCAACTCAGGAATCAAACCCTGGTCTCCTGCATGGCAGGCAGATTCTTTACCATTTGAGCTACAAGGAAGTCTATTTAAATCATAAATCAATACAATTTTTTTTAAATTCAGAAACTACAGAATTTTAAAGGATAAAGTAACAAAGCACCCTGAATTAGAAAACAACTTCTCTAACCATTTTCTCTGTCCTTCCAGACTTACACACACACTTTCACATAAACAGAACATACTGCTTTGTAACTCGGCTTTTCCACTTACTACATCTTGGCTAGCTTTATGTGCTAATGCATATACATTTACATAATCTTTTTTAGGCAGCTTACTCTTCCATTAGAAGGGTGATTGGTAATTTTTTAAACTGCTTCCCTATTGTTGGGCATTTTGATTATACTCATTTTCTCATCACTGCTAACAACCATGGTGTATAAAACAGCTCCTTCCCTTTACTCTGACTTATTTTCTTCACGGCCCTTATCACCACGTGACACATTATGTGTCTATTGTGTATGTACTGTCCACCATCCACTCCGTACTGGAAGCAGTGACAATGGGTATTTCGCTTATTGATGAATCTCCAGCATTTAGAATAGTACTTGGAAAACAGTAGACCCTGTGCTCAATAAGTGAAAGTGAAAGTTGCTTAGTCGTGTGTGACTCTTTGCAACCCCATGGAGTCCACGGAATTCTCCAGGCCAGAATACTGGAGTGGGTAGCCTTTCCCTTCTCCAGGAGAACATCCCAATCCAGGGATCAAACTGAGGTCTCCTGCATTGTAGGCGGATTCTTCACCAGTTGAGCTACCAGGGAAGCCCTAAATATTTGCTAAGTGAATTGAAGGAATGAAGTGGTTAAGGAGCTTGCATACATGGCCAAATAGCTTTTTAGGATTAAACTCCTAAAAATGGTATTGCTAAGCCATTGGGCAGGAAGGTTTCCCTGGTAGCTCAGATGGTGAAGAATCTGCCTGCAATGCGGGAGACCCAGGTTCCATCCCCGGGTGGGGAAGATCCCCTGGCGAAGTGAATGTCTACCCACTCTAGTATTCTTGCCTGGAGAATTCCAAGGACAGAGGAGCCTGGTGGGCTACAGTCCATGGGGTCACAAAGAGTCAGACCCGATTGAGCAACCAACACTTTCCCTTTTAAGCCACTGTGGATAGATATTTAAAATGCAGACACATATAGCCAGACTGTCCACCAGAGAGTCTGTGCCAATTTACTCTTTGGCAGTGGTACCTAAGACCCCAAGGAAACACAGCTTTTAGTATATCTACCCACCAATACTCAGCGTGCCAGACTCACCTGATTTTGAAAATCAGCTTCCTCCTTCAGGAGATTTCCCCTGATTAACAGGAAAGAACACCCTGTCTGTTTCTACCTACTTCTCCATTTCCCAAAGTTCTGCTCTTGGCACTGTTCTAGAAGGGCCCTCTGGTCTAGCCAGGCAGGATTCCACATGGTTTTCTTCTCTGGACTTTATATTCCACAAGGGCAAGGCAGGGCTGGGTCAGGCCTGGGGGAATCTCTCCCTATGACCTTCAGCAGGGTTTCCACATATTAACCTGATTCCAGGCCTGGTGGCACAGCCTACTAGCGTTTAGGCACCCTCAGCCTTCTACATCGATTCCTGCTTCTTCAAGTGCTGCTCTGATCTCTCTGCATTCCTCCCAAACCTCCCAGAGCCTGTATTCAATTGCAGCTTGTCAATTGTATGGGTTTCATCAGGGCTCAAAACATAGTTAAACTCATGGTGGTGATGATGATGGTGGTGGTGGTAGTGCTGATGGGGATAATGAATGGTCCACCTGGACCATGCTGCCCAGTTCATGCAATACTTTACATGCATACATTCCACGGGTCCTTAAAATAATCATGTTAGAAAGGAGAGCGAACGACAGGAACCACCTCTATTTCATAGGTGAACAACTTGAGGCTACTAAGGCTAAAAGGTGTGCCCAAGTCCATACAGTTAGAAAGTATTAGAGCAGAGAAGTAGAGATGGATTTTTCTCATCTCAATTTCCCCCTCTTTGCCTTGTCCCCTGCCTTCTAATGGAGCACACTGGACCAGGAAGGATCAGGTGTGGTCTGGCTTCAAGGAGGCTCTTGGACCACACATTCTGAATTGACCTACCTTCTGTGCAGTCCCAGCCAGTGTTCATAAGTGCTCAGGAGTTGCCAGCTAAGAAGGCAACCGGTCCCCATGGGTTTGTCACATGGTGGACCCTTTCTCCCCTTCAGTCACTTACCTGGGGCTTCCTCTGACTCCTCTTCATCTCCAACCTCCTTGAGAGCCTCTTGGAACCACAGAACACTGGCTCTGATTTCTTGAAGGACTCAAACAACCTGTTGGTCCACTGGCCCTGGGACCGGATGTGTAGCCAGATGGTGTCTGAGCAAGAGACAGGGCAGGAGGAAAGGGGTCAGTGCTGGTCTCCGGCAGGGACAGGCCTGTCTCACTGGAGGGACTGGGCATCAACCCCTTACACTCTCCTCTGAACACCCTTCCTAAGGTCCAAACTAGCAGCCACAGCCATGAGACTGGGAGAGCTGGCCTCTCTGGTGCAGACCTTGCAGTCTTTCTCAGTTAAGTCAACCTAAGGGCTCAGTTTCCTCTGCCAAGGCAGGGGTCAGAGTGGCCCTGAGCACACTAGGGGCTCCAGAAGTGGGGGCCTTGCCTCCTCCATCAAGCCAGGGTCTCACCAAGGTTGGGGACCATCTCTCTCCCACATTCTACGAGATGCCTGTCAATGGTTCTGCACACATTAGGTGCTCAGTCAATAGTGGGGCCAATAGCTTTCACTGCCCTCAGTGTCTGGGATACAGGGGGTATTTGCTTAGGTTCCCTATTAAGTGGATGACTGGTAGAAGGGTGTTGAGGGGTACCAGAAAGAACACACACATTAGAGCAAGGAGGCCCCTTAAGAGACTTCCTGGTCTGGAGTTCTCATCCTGTTTCTTTTATTTAAAATCATGAACTCTTTTGGCAGTCCTGTGAAGGCAAGGATAAACTCCTTCTTGGAATAAGGTTTTTAAATACTTTGAATAATATATGTAGAAATTATGAATGAAACCATTTATAATGAGACAGTTACCAAAATAAATTTTTAAAAAATTTTGATTTTAAAATACATGTGCTTTTTTGTTAACACATGAAATAATGAGATGCAGCAGGAATTGCGTGGTCACTGGAGATGTGAATTAGCAATGAGCATGAATGACATGTCAAAGTATGGACAACAACCATAACACGATATGAAGAATCCATGGTTTTCATTTCAAAAAAGTCACAGGGGTTGGTAATGCTACTGTGATTTGTAACCTGCATTTAGAAGAAAATGCTAAAGCTCAGTCAGAGGTTGGTAAAAACAAAGGTGTCCCATTTTTTTTTTTGCTCATCTGCATTCCTGAATGAGGTGAGGCATGCTCTCATAGGGCTTCCCTTGTGGCTCAGCTGGTAAAGAATCCGCCTGCAATGCTGGAGACCTGGGTTCTATCCCTGGATTGGGAAGATCTCCTGGAGAAGGGAAAGGCTACCCACTCCAGTATTCTGGCCTGGAGAATTTCATGGACTGTATAGTCCATGGGGTCTCAGAGAATCAGACATGACTGAGGGGCTTTCACTTTCACGCTCTCACAGCTTTGTGAGGAGGGGACTGAAAAAGTCAGGTCCTGGGACCACTGCTCCCAGGAGCCTCCCTGGCGCTTCCTCCCTCTTCAAGGTGCAAAGCAGCAGAAGGGCTGTGCTGTGCCCTGTCTGCACAGATGCACCCTGAACTGCCTCACACAGTGACTCATATGGGGGAGGCCTCTTAAATGTCAGTTGAATTCAGTCAGACAGAGTTGCCAGCTTAAGTCCCACTCCTGATCTTGGAAACCAGCTCTACAAAATCAGAGGATTTACCAGCCCCCATGCGGACTCATTTACTGCAGGGGACTCAGGACTAAGAGATTCCAAGCAGAGACCCTAAAGAAACCCTTCAAGAATTGGTCAAATAGGGACTTCCCAAGAGAGGTCCAGTGGCTAAGACTCCCAACTCAGGGGGCCAAGATTTGACCCCTGGTCAGGGAACTAGATCCCACATGCCACAGCTAAGACCCAGAGCAGCCACATAAATAAATAAATACTTTAAAAAACTGGTCAAATAAATTACACATCTATATTATAATCCTATTACTATTAATACACTGGAATAGCATGCAGGCATGAAAAGGAAAAGTTCTTCTTTTAAAAGAACTGACATGCAAAGATCTTCCTGACATATTATTCATGTATAAAAAGGGGACAGCAAAACAGTGTAATCCCTTATATGTAAAACCATAATCCCTTATATGTAGAATTATCTCTATATCTGATTATTCATGGAGATACATCAAGATCTGGAAAGCTATTCACCAAATGATTGACAATAGTTTTCCTTGGGTAGAATTATTTGAGGGATTTTAATTTTCTTTGGCACATATTTCTATACTGTCTGAATTTTCCGGGAGCATATCTGTTCTTTATGAAACAGCAAAAAAAAAAAAAAAGGAAATAACAATAGGAAGAAAATAATCCACCCCCTCTAACTCTCACCCCCAACCCATTGTACATCCAGGCCACCACTCATGTGATTCCAGGGCAGGTGTTGTACAGCTTCTTGTGGGGAACCCTGGCCTTGGGTCTGTGCCCTGAGCTGTGGGAGCTGGGCCAGGGGTGGGGCCTGGGCTGGGGTGGGAGGCATCCTGAATGGAGCTACAGCTTTTCATGGAGGAGGGTCAGAGAACCCCGGCAACCAGAAACCTTTACCTCTCATGAAGCCAAGCAACGGTCTGGCTTCAATAGGCCATAGAAGACCTCCTCCATCAGAAGCACTTCTTGAGGGACTTCCCCGGTGGTCCAGTGCATTCCGTGCTCCCAATGCAGGGGCCCGGGTTCAGTCCCTGGTCAGGGAGCTAAATCGCATGTGCCACAACTAAGACTTCCCATCCCACAACTATGACCCCGTACAACCAAACAGACAAATAAAAATAAATATTAAAAAAAAAAAGCAGCACTTGAGATGGGAAGGCCAATCCCTGGCCTGGCCTGGAGGTCAGAGGTCCAGGTTGGGGCCCCAGCAACAGCCCAGGACCAGAAGGCGGGCACGCAGGCACATGCATGGGCAGGGGGCAGAGGACAGCTGGGTGAAGAGGGTCGGCTGAGTAGTTCTGTGGGTGCTAGGCACCCAGAGGATGGAAGTGGTCAGGGGTGGGGGAGAAGGATGGGACGGATTCTGTTGCCTTGGGGCTCCCCAGGTCTCATGCCCACATGAAGTGGGGAAGCCTGGCTGCCTGTCACAGCCCTCTGGAAATGCCCTGGTGCCCCTTCATCTGAGCCACTACTCCTTTGCTTAAGACCCTTGCAGGCTCCCAACTGCCTGTACCATTCCACTTTTCACTCTGCATTCGAAGACCTTCCAGACCCCACACTAGCTCTTATCAATTTTGCCAGCCACTGTGGTCCTTTCTCTGACCTTGTCTTCCTTCCCCTCACCTCTGCTTCCTTCCTCCCTACTCCACCTGACCCTCAACCCAAACTACATCAGACCCTTCCATGTTTGCAGGTTTCATGCTTCCCCTTCTGCCTCCACCCCGATGCCCTTCCCTACCTAGTAAACTCCTGCAAACCCTTCAAGGTTCAGCTGAAGTGCCACCCTGCCCATGTCCCCCACCAGATCAGGCCCTCCCCGGTGACCCTCACAGAAGCCAGTATAGCCCCGATCACCCCACTTAGTCAGCATCTGCACATCTGCCCCCGTGTACCAGAGGGAGATCCGGGAGGCCAATTTGTGTCTCGGGTCTTGTTTGCCTCTGTGTTCCTGGTTCACAGCCTTGCTTGGCACATGGCAAGGATGCAGTAATACCCCCTGAGGGACTGGTGGAGTTGGTGCAGACCTACCTTTCTGCTCAGGAGCACTGCTGATGGTGAAGGGGTGCCACTCGTAGCGTGCAATGCTGGGGATGTTCAGATACAAGTAGTCACCAGGTCTGTAGTGGAAAAGAGGGGGCCTCTTGATGAGGAGATGAGTGACCTGGGGAGAGAAAGAGACCAGGGTCATCCGTGCAGACCCAGAGCTGCCAGGGGCCCCAGGACCATAGTCTGGGCCATCTTCTTCCACCATCACCCAGGCCAGCCTGACCTTTTGTGTCCCTGAGCGGCAGCTCACCCTACATACAGCACATGGGTGGTAGGTGGCAATAGGAGAAGGGGAGGCAGGCTGTGTCTGAAGCGGGGCTCATGGTGTGATCCCACTTCTTCTGGTGTAAATACTGCTTCCGAGTGGCCCTCCTCCTCTGTGAAGCCCCCTGACTGCTCCAGCCCCTTTTCTGGAACTGCTGTGGCATTTGGCTGGCATTCCAACCAGGAGCAGGCATTTCCCCCAGGATACAACAGTCTCCTGGAGAGTAACTTCGGTTTACTGAGCACTTACAGGTGCCAGAGCTGTGTGGAGCTCTTTAAGTGCTGCCTCTAGTCCTTACGACAACTCCCTGAGACGAATGTCCATCTTTCTCCACTCTACGGAGGAGAGGCTGAGTTAGAGAGGTTAAATGACTTGCTCAAGAGCACCAGCTAAGAAACCATGGGATCTGAATCTAACCACTCTGTCTGATGCCAGGGCCTAGACACAAACCTGTTTCTTATCCAGCTTCCGTGTCCTCACTTTCAAGTTGTCCAGAGTCAAGCCCTCCAGAACTGCCTGCCCTTTCTCCAAAAATGGCCCCAATTGCTCAGACACCTGCAAGACAGCCTAGACTCCTCCCCTGACACCCCCACCCCAAATGCAGCCAGCTGCCTCTCGAGTCTTTCTGTGATATGCCCCCGCCCCACCCTGGTCAGGGTCAAGGCTCTCATGAGCTCTCCTCCGCATATGTGCAACAGCCTCCCCAGTGGTCCTCTCTAAGCCATCTTCCACAGACCAACTGAGGAAATCCAGCTGGAGTATACACCAGCTCAATACCACCATCCTTTCCCCACCCTGCTCAGGGGTTCCTGCGGTCTGCAGAGCGAGGCCACTCACCATTAGGCCCTGCCCACCCCTCCAGCTTCTCCCTGCACCTTGGCTCCAAATTACTTGTAGTCCCTTCAGTACAGTATGCCCTTGCATTACTCTCTGCCTTTGCCACGCTGTTCCTTCTCCCAGCAATACCCTTCCCGGTCTTGTCTATCCAACAAACTTCTATTCATCTCTCAAAACCCCGGTATGACGGCTCCCCTCGCATTCTGAAGCTTCTCTGATCTCTCAAAGAGTTGAACGCCCCCTGAGATTTTCTTCTCTTGCCAACACAGCCCTGCACTGATGAAAGGGCTGACTCTCCTACTATCCTGTGTGTCTATGGAGAGTAGAAGACTGCCTCCGCTTTCTCGGCACCTCTGTCACCAAGCGCAGGGCCTGCCCCTTGCAGACATGTAATCTATACTTACTGAAGGCGTTCTACGCACACCTGGCCTTTAGTAGTGCCCTGCCTACCCAACATTCCCCTTCCAGAAGTGTCACTCTTGCAGGGCAGGACCAAGTCTTGCACTTGCTTGTCTCCTCCACTGTGCTCCCTATTTCCTGGGGGTGGAGGTCTAACAGAGCACCCAGCTGCTGCACCCCACCACCTGGGACACCTCTTGGCTCCTTGGGCCCCCTTTGCACCTTGGAAGGGAGGAGATTGACTTCCACGATGTGCAGGGCCGCCATGCGGGATGCTGCCAGGCTGATGGTTTTCTCCAGGAAGAACAACGTGCCAGGGACCAGCAGCCACTTCCAGAAGTTGGGCCCGTGCAGGATGAGCAGGAGCCACATGGGGAGGTAGGACAGGTGGGTCCAGTAGAACACCTGTGGGGGAGGGGGAGTAAAGGGGTCACGGCACGGGGGTGGGACAGAGCCAAGGTTCACGGTCACCCTCAAAGCCAGGACTGTGCCCAGAGCCTCAGCCATACACACCCTCTCCTGGGAACAGGCTTGGGTAGGAGACTGGGGGTGGGAAGCTTTGTTGCCTCTTTGTTCTGAGGGCCTGGCTCAGAGAGTCTGTAAGTGAAGATTCTGGGCGCCAGTGACAAACACCTGGAACATCTGCCTGGGTGTGTTCTGGGCAGGGTGGACTGCCCCCTCTGATGGGCTCATCAGCACCAGTGTCCCGACCCACTGACCCTTTCTCGGGGGGAAGGAAGGAAAGAGAGCAATGATGTTCTGGCAGTAGAGAAGAAAGAGCAAAGCCCTAAGTTTTAATACCTGCTCTGCTACTAGCTGTGTGGCCTCAGCCTGGTAAGTTACTTCTGTGAGTCAGATTCCTCGTGGGTCAAGTGAGGATGCCAATTATGACTTCAATGGATCATTGCTGGCTCAGAGTAGCTGATTGTGTGTATACATATATATATGTCTATTTCTGCTATGACCAAATCAGTCCAGGGGACACAATCTCCAAACTATACCCTTTGGGACCTTTTATATCTCCAGGAGGCTAGAGAGAGGGAAGCCAGGCTAGACCTAACACCTGTGGAGCGCCCACATGCCAGGTGTGTATAGTTATTGACTTCACCTGTATTATCTCATTTAATTTCTAAAATAACTCCAAAGGTAGAGAATCACAGCTCCGCTTTACAGATGAGGGCAGCAGAATGACCAATAAGGAGTGGGGTGGGGATTAGAACTCTCAAGAGCTTGTTTCTTGCCCTCTCTGTGCCATCTTGAGCCTATAATCCAATTAGAGCAAGAGGATAAGCCAGCAAAAAAAGGCAGAATCTTCTAGAGCAGAACATTTTCACTTCCCAGACATACATCACAGTTCAGTGGCAGAACCCAAGTCACATGTCCATAGTATGCAAACCACCTGGAACTTCCTGGGCTCTGGAGTAAGTTGGAGGGGGCACAGCATGAAATGAAAGTGGGTGACTCACTTTGCTGAAAAATACAAACCAACTATACTCCAATAAAAATTATTTTTTTTTAAAAAAGGAAGAAATGAAGGTGGGAGCCCAAGATAGGCCAGGCAAAGGGGAAAGGCTGGGGCACCTCAAAGTGGCCACTCCTGCGGACACAGGAGCTGGAGCAGGCGAACATGAGAAGCAGCAGCAGGAGCAGAGCCACGCCA
>NW_011494606.1:3103888-3115567 GCF_000754665.1 Bison bison bison
AGAGGGCGAAGGGCCCCGCCAGTGGGGGAGCCCAAGCCGTGGCCCCAGCCGATGCCAGGCCTCGTGGTGAGCAGGAGTTCCCAAAACCGGAAGGGGCTGGTCTCAGACTGAGCCTGGAGCGCTGGAGACGAGCACAAGACAAGCTCGGCCCACTGCACCTTCCTGTTGGGGTTCCCACCTCCCCTTCCAGCTTATCCAGGACACGCTTCTCTGCCCATTGGGACACATGGGGGGCATAAATTAGTGGTTTGTGGAAAGCCCAGATCCCTACCCCACCCCATCCCCAGGCTACTCACCGAAGTTCACCACGTGGGCCACGGTGTGCACGAGGGAGAGCCCAACCACCACGTAGCCCATAAGCTGGTGGAACTGGATGTTGTGGTCCAGCGGCAGGACCTGGGCCAGCCACGTGGCCCGCAGCCACGTGAGGCAGCGCCTGAGCATCAGCACCTGGCCCAGCAAAGAGGCAGAGAGCCCATCTGGCTCGCTCTCTAACCTGAGGCCTTCCCCTTGGCAGCAGATGTCTCCCTGCCTCCCCCTGAGATGGCTGTGCTTACTGTGGGCGGGGCTGGCGGGTGGGCGGGGCTAGGGGACATTACCACCTCCCCCGCCCTCAAGTCTTCGATTGCTGCCCTAGATTCATAGCTGGGGTCCCAAAGTAGGACCTCCAGAACTGGGCAGGGAAGAAGAAAATCTTATAAGAATGTTCATATTCCTTTTATCTCAACACGTGGGAAGCACATAAGCTTTTACTAATATTTAGGCTCTGTGTAGACATGGAGTCCTCATTTAGTCATAGGTCAGACAGGCACCATGTCCCACGTAGTTTTTGAGATGTCCTGAGGGGAGACGGCACTTTTTAAGGGGCTTATGGCGAGGACCCTCTCCCTTACTTATTTGCTTTAATTTATGCCTGTCCTATTGTGTGAATTTGCGGGTTACATTAACTGCTTTTAACTTAAGTAAGCTAACTACCCCTCAGAAAGGACAAGTAGCTTAAAAAGATTCCCTACAGAGAAAATGCAGATTGAAAATAGTGTTAATAAGGCAAGAGTAAGTGACCACAAAAATGAGTCATGTATCTCCCACTCCTGGTGTGAATTCTTTGTAGCTAGTTATGAGGTTAAAAATAAAACCCACTCTAGTAAGCAGATGATAGTGTCAAAAGGAGTATTTGAACTAGAGATGTACATCTCTGATCATTAAAGATGAACCTTGCCTTATAGTTATATTGTGCCTAAACCTATTGGCTAACAATAACAGGGCATGCATACCATTATAAGTGAGCATACATTGGGTAATTGGGAGAGGTTTTTGTTTTTTGTTTATTTTTGTTGGGTTTTATTTCATTCCAGTTTTAGAAGTGTGTTATCAAATACACTTCGAGACCTCAGGCTCTGGTCCAGAGGATCACGTTCTGGCATTCAAGGCCTCTTGAAGTATTCTCTTTCTGGCTGGAGCCCTGCACAGGAGCTAGCCTGACCTCCCCTGGGTCCACCATAGGGTTATCATGAGGGTCAATAACCCTATGGAGAGTGCTTAGCACTGTGACTGGTACATAGCAAGCACACAAAAACGCCAGCTGTATTATTTACCTGCTGTGTGACAACAGACAACTCACTGCCCCTCCCACCACTGAGTGTTGGCCCAGTGGATTTCTAAGGTGCCATCCTGCGCTGCCAATGCAGGTGTCCATGCGTGGGCCATTTAGTCTGAGAGGAGCCTACATCAGTCCCCCTGCCTGCTTCCCTGCGTTGTGCCCACAGAGCCCTACCGCGATGAAGCTGCAGTCAAAGTTGAGGCACTGGCCGCAGCCCTTGGCCACCATGACGCTGGCTCCGAAGGCCCGGTAGGCACTAGCTGCCAGGGCAAACAGCAGCACGTGGAGGCCCATGAAGACGGCCAGGCAGAGCACATGGCTGCGGTGGTTGTGCCAGTAGGCAGAGGTCAGCAGGCGAGGTTGGCGCCGGTGTCGCTGGGGAGCTGGAGGCGTTAGCCAGTGAGCAGCACTGTAAGAGAGGACTCCACTCAGAGGGACGCGGTGCGGCGGGGACCACCAGAGTGGGAACCTGGAGACGCACTCCCTCTGCAGCCACTAACTCTCGGGAGCCTTGGGGCAAACAGGCCGGCTTCCTTTTACATCAGGAAAGGGAGGTCAAGTGACTTGCTTACAGTCACACAGCGAGGTAGAACTGGGATCAATCTCCTGTCTGTCTGATTCCACATCCACGGCTTTTTTTTTTTTACTACCTCGAGTGGGAAGACAATCATAATGGATGGAAGAATCTGAGAAATTTTTGACGTTAATACACAAAAAGAATGAAGTACAAAGTGGCACTATTCAGAACTTGGAGTCAGACGAACTTAGGGCTGTTGTTCCACCCTTTTTATGTTATTTTCTCCACAGTGCCTATCAATTTGTACTTGTCTAGTTTACATACTTGTTTATTGGTATAAATTACCTGTCTCAGCCCAGAATGCAGCCCCAGCAGAGCTCTGCTATTACTGAGAACAAGGCTTGGTACAGAGTAGCTGCTCAAACAAGTTGAATAAATAACTGTCTTTGCTAATTATTTGTGCGCTCCTAGGTGTGTTACTTCAGGTGAAATAACTTTAATGTCTTTTTGTTACTTCATTCTCTGTGTAACTGCAATTTCCTTTTCCATGCTATGCAATGATACACTTGTAAAAATTCCCAGCACATAGTTGGTGCTTAATATTGAGTTGATTCTTAAGGAACCCTGTAGAAAATGCACTCATGACAACAGCTGCCCTGCAGAGGGCAGGACAGACCTTTGGCCCCAAGAGAAAGCGGGCAGAGGAGCTAAGCTGGACCAGGGAGGGAACCCGAGGGGTGGGGCTGGGCAGGGCCGACCAGGGCGGGGCCGGGCCAGGCCGAGGGATCGTCCTTGTGCTCGGGCCACACTTCGCACCTGGGGTCTAATCCCGGCACGGGCTGTGTCCCTGCACCAGATAGGGCGGTACCTGATGGTCAGGTTCTCCAGGACCCCGGGGAAGCGCTGCAACTCATCTCGGAGCTCCTCGAAAGTGATGGTGCCGCTGCAGTCCTTATCGGCGGACTCGAAGAGCGCCAGCGTCAGCTGGTCTAGCTTCTCCTTGGGCAGCGAGATGGCGCTCTCATACAGGCACGACTGCAGCACGGTGCGCAGCTCGTCGGCGTCAATGGAGCCGCTGCCTGTTTCAGGTGAAGATGAAGCCTACTGGGGACCCGCACCCAACCCCTCCCGCCTCACTCTGTACTTGCAAACCGCGCCCTGCCTTGCGCAACCATTGTATCGTGGGGTTAACTTCCGGTTCGTTCAGGTTTCTGCCAACCTGATGTCTTTAGGAGTAAAGAGAAGGCAATCAAAGGACATATGCCACCTCCAGCTCACAAACCTTCCATGGCTCCCTACTGCTGGGCTCAACAGAGGCAACACCTTCCCAAGCACGGAGAGTCTTTGGCCCCAGTGCATGCCTTCCTCTAGAATCCGCAGCCTCCTCTCTGAGTACCACTCAACTTCCAAGACCATCTGCCCAGAAGATATGCTTGCTTACTTAATCTATAAGGAGCTATGTGGCCAGAGCCCCAGTTATTCAGAGGCGAATTATATATGAGGTGGTGGTGAAGAGGTTTCCCTTTGTTCCCCAACTTGTAGCAGATTCTGCTCATCCATCCATGTTGTCCTGAGAGGCCACAGCTGGTCCCTCAAGTCCAGGGTTGTGACCTTATGTGAACATGAGTGGCTAGAGTGGTATGGAAAGGAAGCCAAAAGTACAGTTGACCCTCAGCACAGACGAGTTCCTTATCTGCAAATTTTATCACACTTGGTTGAATCTGTGGATGCATGAACCCACAGGTTATCAAGGGTCGACTGTATGTCTACATTTTATATAAAGGACCTGAGCATCCATGGGTTTGGGTATCCACAGGGATCCTGGAATTTACTTGCGAAACAACTGTATCAACTGAGATGGGATCTGAGGCATTTTTTTTTTCTGTATATATTTTCATTCTTCATAAGTAGTAGGACACTTGATTAGAAATTTCTTGACTTGTTTTGGATGTAGACACACATGAGGTAGCAATATGCTTCTGCCCCTTACTGTGTGATGATGGGCTATAAGTCCTTTAGAGTCTTGTGACTTTGCTTATCTCTAAAATGGGGCTAATTATTCCTCCCTTTCAGTATTGGTTCAAGGATAATAGATAATTATAAAGCAGAAAGGACTGATGCTGAAACTGAAGCTCCGGTATTTTGGTCATCTGATGCGAACAGCTGACTCATTGGTAAAGTCCCTGATGCTGGGAAAGACTGAGGAGAAGAGGGGGTCAGAGCATGAGGTGGCTGGATGGCATCTCCAATGCAATGGACATGAACTTAGCAAACTTCAGGAGATGGCGAGGGACAGGGAGGCCTGGCATGTTGCAGTCCATGGGGTCACGAAGAGACACAACTGGGTGACTGAACAACAACAACAACAATGCAGTATTTGGAAGAAAGCAGCTACACATAAATGAAAGTCTTATTGGTGCTGTGATCAATACTTGGGCCGAAGTCAAAGCCTGTAATCACAGTACGATGCAGAGTCTAGCACACCACTCTGCAGTCACACCTCCTGTCCTTCAGCTTAGGCAAGAGCCCAGGGCAAGAGCCATCATGGACCATACTTTAAAGAAAACCTTAGTAAAGCTCTGCCAAGAAACTCGTGAACCCTGGACCAACTTGTTTCCTATCGCACTCCTCAGGGTCCATGTAGCCCCCAGGAGTAGTCTGAGATTTAGCCCATTTGAAATGACCTATGGAGGCCTTTGCTTACTACTGACGAATTCTAAGGGATGAGGGTGTGAACCAGGGTGTGTCCTGATATTATTAATCTTGGACACATTCAGAAGGCGATCCATGACTATGCCCAAAAGGCACTGCAAGCTCCCACTAAAAATGCAAAGGAAGGCACCGTTCCTTCACAAATAAATCCAGGGACCAGGTTCTTAAAACCTGGAAAGAGGGAGCCCCCCAACCCCAAGACCAACTATTGCACAGGATGGGTTGAAGCCTTCCCTATCTGATCCAAAAAGGCTATGGATGTCTGTATGTCTCTTTTAAAAGAAACAATTCCTTGATTTGGACTTCCAAAGTCCTTCCAAAGTGATAACAGGCCCTTTCTCATAGCCAAAACCATACAGGACCTAGAGAAACCCCATAGGCCAGAGGACCATGCCCAGGAGCACAACAGCAGCTGCGTTGAGCTTTCCCAGATGCAAATCCAGCCCTGTGACTCAGTGCTCGTCAATGGCTCCCCGCTTACTCATTGTACTGAGACTCCAAACCATGACCTCTGCGGCCTGCCCAGTCTGGCTTCACCAACCACCCCAGTCTCACTGGGTGCCTTTTTCCCACTCAGACCCACTTCCTTTGATGATTCTAGGCTTTCAGAGACTCTTTAAGCCACAAAGTTGCCAATGATGTAAGAACCAGGATAATTATTGCAGTGTCATTTATGATGCCAAAATAAGGAGGGAGAACAATGGAAGTCTCCATTTTGGAAATGGTGTTTGAGTAAATAAGCAACAACTGACCCCTGTAAAGGTGTGTCCTGAGCTAGGCATTGTTTTGAGTTTACATAACTAATTTAATCCTATCAACCTCACAAGTATGTACTATTATGATGATCATTATTTTCATGTGATACATGGGGAAATTAAAGCATGGAAAAGTTAAGTAATTTTGGTCATCTGATGCAAACAGCCAACTCATTGGTAAAGTCCCTGATGCTGGGAAAGATTGAGGAAAGTTGTTGTCCAGGGTCAACAACTGGTAGAGCTGAGATTTGAACCTGGGTAACTTGGTCTCAGAGTCAGAGATCTTAACTACTAGGCTGTGCTTCATGGAATCATAGGGTCAAAGTCACACAGTAGCATATAACACAGTCACTACAAATGATGCTATAACTCCATTCAGTTTCCCTTCATACCTGTTAGATAGCTGTTATCAGAAAAAAAAAAAAAAAAACAGAAAAGTATAAGTATCGGAGAAATTGGAACCTTTGTGCATTGCTGGTGTGAATGGAAAATGGTGCAACCACTGTGGAAAAGAATATGGGAGTTCCTCAAAAAAAAAAAAATTTGTCCTGTGATCCAGTGATTCCACTTTTGGGTTCATGCCCAAAAGAACCGAAAGCAGGGTCTTGAAGAGATATTTGTACTCCCATATTTATAGCAGCATTATTCACAATAGCCAAAAGGTAGAAGCAGCCCAAGTGTCCATTGACAAATGAATGGATAAACAAAATGTAGTATATACGTACAACAGATCATATTCAGTCTTAAAAAAATAATGAAAGCCTGTCACATGGTGCAACATGGGTGAACCTTGAGAACATTATGCTAAGTTAAATAAGCCAGTTACAAAAGGACAGCTATTATACAATTTCACTTATATAAGGCTGCTGCTGCTGCTGCTAAGTCACGTCAGTCGTGTCAACTCTGTGGGACCCCATAGACGGCAGCCCACCAGGCTCCTCTGTCCCTGGGATTCTCCAGGCAAGAACACTGGAGTGGGTTGCCATTTCCTTCTCCAATGCATGACAGTGAAAAGTGAAAGTGAAGTCACTCAGTCGTGTCCAACTCTTAGCCACCTCATGGACTGTAGCCTACCAGCCTCCTCCATCCATGGGATTTTCCAGGCAAGAGTACTGGAGTGGGGTGCCATTGCCTTCTCCAATAAGGTAGCTAGAATAGTCAAATTCTTGGAAAATGGGGGAGTAAGGAGTTATTGTTTAGTTGGTACAGTGTCGGTCTGGAAAAATGAACAAGTAAGTTCTGCAGACAGATGGTGGTGATGGTTCACAACAATGTGGATTTACTTAATGCTTCTGAACTATACACTTAAAAATGATTAAAGTGATAAATTTAATATTATGACTATTTTACTATAATAAAAATGATATTGTAAAGCAATACAGTCTTATATGAACAATTGTTTATATTGTTGAGTGAAAAAAGGCAGTGTATATAGTATATAATCCCATTTTGTTTTTAAAAAATGTGTGATGAATGTGTATATGCAATCAGTTATAAGGCAGTATAGAAAAATGCAATGGGTGATTTTTGCTTTCTTTTTTAAACCATTCTATATTGCCTAAAATGTTCATAGTGGGCTATTACTATTATTAAAAAGCAACAAACCAATTTCTTTTTTCAAACATGGAAAATAACAAAGGAAAGTTCTGCCTTCTCGTGAGTTGAATCAAAGGCATTTGTCTGCCTGTCGGTGTCCCACCCTCTCCCCCAACAAAAGGGAGATGAGGACCAGAGACGGGGCAGGGAACCCACAGAGAGAGAGAGAAAGGAAGCTGTCAGCCTCACCTGGAGACACTGGCCCAGTGCTGGGCAGTCACTGAGACGGGCCGTTCCCTTTGTCCCTCCCTCTGAGTCCTCCTCCCATCCCACAAAGGATGCTTACCGTCGACGTCATACACCTGGAAGAGGAATTTGAGTTTGTCCATGGGGCTGCCGTGGATAAGCAGGGTCAGTGCCTTCTGCAGCTCCTGAAGTGTGATGGTGCCACTTCCATCCGAGTCAAACAGGACAAAGAATCTCTCAGCAAAGAAAGACTGTGGCCAGAGGAGGACGGGAGATGGGTACAAATTGGCCATGGAGCCTGGGCTTGGAATTCATTCACTCTGTGTGTGTGTGTGTGTGCGTGTGTGTGCGTGTGTGTACGCATGCCATGGGGTGGTGGGATTCAGGGAGGACTCAAGTGACTGAAAATAGCCTGTGGTCTGCCCAATGAAGCCACACTAGGGGACAGTGTCCATGGCCCATCCTGTCAGCTGAGAACAACTCTGGGCTCTGGTAGGAGAATTGTTCAGATCCCTGGAGTGAGGATAGGCTTGTGTCTGGGTCCTGGGCTCCCTTCTGGCTCTCGGGCCTGGTAATTTGCATAGGCTCTCTGTCTCCATAACCCACCACTCTCATCAGCCTTGCAGTCAAGACCTCTGGTGGCCCCTTACTCAACATGGGGAAGAGGTCAAATTGAGTGTCCCCCTGCAGGCTCCTCCCAGGTCCTGTCTTTTTCCCCTTAAGGTGACCCCGAGGGACAGTGAAGCCAGGAAGGATTTATAAAGAAGGTGCCACTTGAATACCTGTCTTTGCCTTGTTGTTTGGGCTGCCTATAGCCTACAATTAAATGTTCTTAATGTAGAGTTGTTCTTAACAGCACTTGTTCTCAGTTGCTGGTGCACTCACTCCATTCATCATTCAACCATCCATTCATTCAAGAATCGTATCTGCAGAAGCCCCTGCTTGCCAGGCAGGCCTTGTGTTAGGCACTGAAAACACAGAAATTAAGAAGACAGGCGGGGTCAGTGTCATAGATATGCCAGGCCGAGATCCGCTCCTTGAGGCAGGGAGAGGAGCCTGAGGGCTTTAGTGTCTGATCTAAGTTCACAAGCATGAGGTTCATCACGGGCAGTCAACCCCACCTTGGCTTCACTCTTTTTCACCTGGGTCCCTTTAGTAATGCCTTTATCACTCTCCCGATATCATTCAACCATCCTGAATGGCCTTCATCTTAAGATATCTTACAGCTCCTATTAGGCAGAAGGCCTTTTTTCCCTTCCCCATATTGACTATGAAAGGATACAGTGTTTAGAGTTCAAAGCAGTGCCCCTGGTACCAGCAAGTGAGGGGCCCTCCCATCCAAACAGGAGCATTCAAATGCTCCTTGTCTCACTCCCATCAAGGATACAGGCCAGCCCAGAGGACACCTGTGGAGAGGCTGGCATTTGCAGGCTCACGCCACCCTCCTTTCTGCTAATGTCTCCACTTTTTGTCAGGCATGCAGGCTGTTATGGGGATGGGCAGAGGATCCATGACACCGAGAGAGAGGACTGGGGATGGTGTGGCAGTGCAAACAGGACTTTAATGGATACAAACCGTGGAAAAATTTGTTTTATTGGCAGGAAACTTAAGTCTTGGCATCACCTCTGCCCGTGAGGCTGGTAGTAAATGTAAGGTCAATAATATTTCTTAAGATTTGACAAGCTACTGATTTCCAACTTCATGTGTTGTTTGGAAGATCCCAGGAGGCCATGGCTACCACCATTGATGGAAGGGCCCCACAAAGACAGAAATATCCTCTGGCCCTGCTAAGGAGTAGAGCCTCAATCCCAGAGGAATCTGAGAAGCAACTTTCCCTTCCTTGTGAGGTACTGTGTCCTGCAAACCAGATTGCTCCTCCTCTATAAAATATGAGCACAGGGTCCCCACTTCTGGAGCAGACACTTGCCTCTTTCACCTTCAGGGCTTTTTTGAAATCTTGCAGGTTGATTTCCCCATCTTCTCCTGCAATGGTCTTAAACTGGTGCGTCACCCACTGAAGCCACTTGGCATCCTCCTCGGCATTCATGGTGCTGGGAGACAAAGGAGACAGGTGTGGGTGTTTGGGGTGTCCAAGGGCTCAGGAGGCCTCACGGTGGCCCCAGGACCTCTGTCTTCCTCCAGCTGGGGTCTCAGGCTTCCCATGTGGTTGAACTAGCTTCAGGGTGGGAGCAGTGCTTCCCCACAGCTGCTTCTTGATGTCTTTAAGTCTCTTCTTCCATCTAGGGCATTGGCTGACCCAGGCTTAAGTCTCTTTAGGTTCTGGGATGACAGGGCCCCAGTGAACTGGGCCGCAGACTATGGGCTTAAGTTCAGAGAATGGCTCGCTCCATGGGTGTTATTAACATGGTGACAGTGACATCCCACCTCACATTTACCTGGCTCTTTACTGTGTTCCGAATCCTTCCCACTCACTCTTTGCTTTGGTCCTTGTTACCGAATGTAAAATACTCGACTGCTCTGAGCTTCCTTCCTCCCTAAGACATTTTACAGGGCGGAAACAGGCTTAGAGCACTTCAGTTATTTAGCAGAATTTATTCAGCAGGTCAACTCCAAGGCCAATGCTTTTCCCATCAAACCCAAGAACCTCCACCCTCTGCCTGAACATTTCAAGTATAAGCCATGCGAGGGCTGAGACCAAGAGCTTGACTCTCCGGGTCCAGGATGTATCAGCAATGTCACAAGGGCACCAGCCATCTTAAACCCTCACAGATGGGCTAACTATACTGTGATGAGAACAGAAATTAACACTTTCTGTGGCATCAGAACCCAGCAATCCAAACTTGAGTCAATGAGTGAGAACTTATGTCATCTTATTCTCTAAACTTCCTTTGTGAGAATGGCTTTTGCCTATATCCCATGGTTTAATATAACTTTAAATCAATCTTCGTTATCTGCAGATTCCATATATGGAAATAAGCCTACTTGGGAAAATTTATTTGTAACCCCAAATCGATCCTTGCAGCATTTCCGAGGTCACCGTGGACATGGGTGAAGTGGGAATGCGTTTGAGTGGCTTGATGTGCGTGTTTCCTGTTGAGGTCAACACAAGCGACGGTCTGCCTGCTTGTCTCAGCGCTCAGACTACAAACAAACGGCTTTCCCACAATCTATTTAGAGCTGTGTGTTTCACATTTTTGCACTCTTCATTGGTGATCTCGCTCTTTAAAGTGGCCCCCTGGAGTAACACGAAGCACTGCCTAGCGTCCCTCAGCACGAAAGGCCGTGGTCCGCCTTATGCAGACGTTACATTGTTAGATACGCTTTGCTCAGACATGAGTTCTGGTGCTGTTGACCATAAGGTCTATGTTAACAAATCAACAATTTCTGCTTTTAAAGGAATCTTTAACCAGAAACACACATAAAACAAAACTATGTATTGATCATTATATGAAAACTTTGTGCTCATCAGCTGGGAGGAATCAAATCCTGTATTTATTTCCCCTAGGAGTAAAGGTACAGAATTTCCTCATTCAGGAAATGTGACTTTACAGAAAACAACTACCACAAAAAATGAGAATTAATCGTATATATAAATAAGGTTAAAAATAAATGAATTAAAGTGAAATGAGTCAGAGAAAGACAAATGTTTTATGATACCAGTTATACGTGGAATGTAAAAACGAAAACATACTATGAACATAATGGAAAAGAAACAGATCCACAGATATAGAGAACAGACTAGTGTTTACCCATAGGGAGAGGACGGGTGGAGAGGAAAGACAGAGGTAAGGGGTTAAGAGGTACAAACTACTATGTTTAAAATAAGCTACAAGGATATAGTGTACAACACAGGGAATGTAGCCAATATTGTTAACTATAAATGGAGTATAACCTTTAGAAAAATGAAATAAATGGGCTAACTTTCACATAAGACACTAGAAAAAGAATAAAACACACACATACATGAATAGAAGGATAGACTCAAGTATAAAATCTGAAATTAAGAAACTAGAAAACGGAAAAAAAAAGGTCAAAATGGTAAACTGATGTTGGTTACAGCAATGGTTTTACAGATGCATGCATATGTCAGTTCAGTTCAGTTGCTCAGTCATGTCTGACTCTTTGCAACCCCATGAATTGCAGCACGCCAGGCCTCCCTGTCCATCACCATCTCCCGGAGTTCACTCAAACTCATGTGCATCAAGTTGGTGATGCCATCCAGCCATCTCATCCTCTGGCGTCCCCTTCTCCTCCTGCCCCCAATCCCTCCCAGCATCAGAGTCTTTTCCAATGAGTCAACTCTTTGCATGAGGTGCCAAGGTACTGGAGTTTCAGCTTTAGCATCATTCCTT
>NW_011494606.1:3116698-3121008 GCF_000754665.1 Bison bison bison
CCTCACCTCCACTAGCTTTGTTTGTAGTGATGCTTTCTAAGGCCCACTTGACTTCACATCCAGGATGTCTGGCTCTAGGTCAGTGATCACACCATCATGATTATCTGGGTCGTGAAGATCTTTTTTTGTACAGTTCTTCTGTGTATTCTTGCCACCTCTTCTTAATATCTTCTGCTTCTGTTACGTGCATACCATTTCTGTCCTTTATCGAGCCCATCTTTGCATGAAATGTTCCCTTGGTATCTCTAATTTTCTTGAAGAGATCTCTAGTGTTTCCCATTCTGTTGTTTTCCTGTATTTCTTTGCATTAATCGCTGAAGAAGGCTTTCTTTTCTCTTCTTGCTATTCTTTGGAACTCTGCATTCAGATGCTTATATCTTTCCTTTCCTCTTTTGCTTTTTGCTTCTCTTCTTTTCACAGCTATTTGTAAGGCCTTCCCAGACAGCCATTTTGCTTTTTTGCATTTCTTTTCCATGGGGATGGTCTTGATCCCTGTCTCCTGTACAATGTCACGAACCTCATTCCATAGTTCATCAGGCACTCTATCTATCAGATCTAGGCCCTTAAATCTATTTCTCATTTCCACTGTATAATCATAAGGGATTATATGCATTATAATATTATGCATATGTCAATACTCATCAAATTGTTCATTTTAATAAAAGTACATCAATTATCTCTCTGCTGCTGCTGCTTAGTCACTTCAGTTGTGTCTGACTCTGTGCAACCCCATAGATGGCAGCCCACCAGGCTCCCCCATCCCTGGGATTCTCCAGGCAAGAACACTGGAGTGGGTTGCCATTTCCTTCTCCAATGCATGAAAGTGAAAAGTGAATTATCCCTCAGTATAGTGAAAAAAGGGCTTCTTCCCTGGTGGCTCAGATGGTAAAGAATCCGCCTGCAATGCAGGTGAACCAGGTTTGTTCCCTGAGTTAGCAAGATCCTCTAAAGAAGGGAATGGCTACCCACCCCAGTATTCTTGCCTCAAGAATCCCATGAACAGAGGAGCCTAGAAGGCTACTGGAGTCACAAACAGTCCATGGAGTCACAAACAGTCGGACATGACTGAGTGAATAAGCATGCATGCACATAGTGAAAAAAACAAGTTGGTTCTATGAAAATACTAAGTAAGAAAGCATGATTAGAGAAAGTGAAAAAATAAAATATTAATATTGAGAAAGGCAATAGAATCCAGAATCAGCAACAGAAATATGAGTATTGTGTGCAACTGATTGGTGAACATAGAGAAATGAATTGATTTCAAGAAGTAACACTCTGAACAGACAAATAATCATTTAAATAGTTAGTAAGAGGGTTAAATGTCAACATTTAAAGTAATGTCAGGCCCAGCTTGTTTTCACAGTTGAGCTTTCTCTAATCTTCAGAAAATAAGTTCAATGTCAAACCATCTCAGATTGTAGAAAATGACGGTAAGATTATTTTACCATCATTTTCTAGTTTATTTTACAAAGCTAGCATTACCCAATCCCACTGAAGACAGCATGCGAAAAGAGAAAATTCTAGACAAGTTTCACTTACAGGGATACAAAACTCTAAAATATAACCTAGTTAAATCCTAAAGTTTACTTAAAAAATTAGGGACTTCTCTGGTGGTCCAGTGATTAAGGCTCCAAGCTTCCACTACAGGGGTGAGAGTTCGATCCCTGATCAAGGAACTAAGATCTCACATGCCACATGGCAATGCCAGAAAGTAAAAATCAATGATCATCATTATCAGGAAGGACTTACTTTAGTAATATAAGTGTGGTTCACTTCTAAGAAGTCTATCAATAGCCCTCTGCAGCCCAACAGGGCAGTCTCCTAAGAGCATGGTTCTCAGACCCTGGTTAGTGCTTGTCAGAAAAAGGGGAAGCTGGTGAAATGCCCATTCTGACTCACCAAATTCGGAGCAGGGCCCAGGAATCTGCATATGTAAGCAGCACCCTGACTGTCTGTGACCCACACAACGTGGCCCAGGCTCACACCTGGAGAAGCAAGGCCCTGAGGGTTGAACAGCCTCACCTACTACTTCTCTTGGGACCCCACAGGAAGACATTCCACAAAGCAGAGCGAATTCTAGGAAACAGGCTGCACACAACGGCTAACCTAGGGAGCATGGGGGCAGGGTACCCAATGTTAACCTCTCTCGTCTCAGAAATATTAGTGTGCCTGGCCTACAGAATGAGAAAGGAAACTCTGCAAAGGGGCTGGGGAAGAGACAACTGGTGGGAAGTAAAGAGTGAGGAAGGGTGGGGAAAAGGAGGTGGTCCTCGACAAGAAACCGGGAATCTGCAGGTTTCAGAGCTCAAGGGGAAGCTGGTGCTGATGAGAGGCCAGAACTGTCCCCAGGAGACCAGGTTCTTAGGTCCACTGGCCCCAGTGTGTGATAGTGTCCTCATCTGTGTGTTCGTGTGTGCTAAGTCACTTCAGCTGTGTCCAGCCCTTGGCAAACCCATGGACTGTAGCCCACCACGCTCCTCTGTTCATGGGGTTCTCAAGGCAAGAATATTGGAGTGGGTTGCCATTTCCTTCTCCTGGGGATCTTCCCACCCCAGGAATTGAACCCATGTCTCTTACGTCTTCTGCATTGGCAGGTGGGTTGTTTTTTTTTTTTTTTAATCACCAGTACTCTTGCCTGGAAAATCCCATGGGTGGAGGAGCCTGGTGGGCTATAGTCCATGGGGTCGCACAGAGTCAGACACAACTGAGCGACCTCACTTTCACTTTTCACTTTCATGCACTGGAGAAGGAAATGGCAACCCACTCCAGTGTTCTTGCCTGGAGAATCCCAGGGATGGGGGAGCCTGGTGGGCTGCCGTCTATGGGGTCGCACAGAGTCGGACACGGCTGAAGCGACTTAGCAGCAGCAGCAGCAGCAGCAGCAGTGCCACCTGGGAAGCCCTCTTCACCTGTAAATGTGACAGTCAATCCTTCAACCAAGGGTTGCCACGCGGACCCAATGAGATTCTATTTCAAAAGTGAAACTGGTGAACACTGCACAAATGTTAGGTATGGTTATTAGTCTGGTTATTAGATTTGGCCAATTGCTTATTTTATAGGTGAGAAAACAGGCCCAGAAGAGGGCAGGTGACTTGCTCAAGATTGTACAGCTTGCTAGCAACCAGACAAAAGCATGCTCAGGTCTCCTTACTTCTGCCACAGGTAGTCTACCCTTTGTGGACCCCCAAAAGAATAAGCACTCCTGCCTTTCCCTTGTCCCTGGCATGGAAAGTGAGACAAATGAGCCACTCACCCTCTGAAGCCTTCAGAGTCTGTCCAGGCTGTGTCTCCTGGCGCGCTCATCTTCTTCACTGTCTTTTAGACCACAGGTCCCGGAAAGGCTGCTGTCCGTATAGCAGCCTGCGTCCTGAAGCCCACAGTTTATCTCTCCCCAGCTACTCTTCCTGCCTTTTCTAAAAAGCTGCTCACACCCACAGCTGCTCACTGAGTCATGTGCAGGCTGGTGGCCAGGTTGTTTCAGAGAAATTTTATGAAGGAAGCCTGGTACAGAGTAGGGCAAGCCTTTTCCTGGGAATGATGTGGGCTATGTTCCATCCAGTCCAGTACCTTCCACCTTCCCTCCCTCAAGGAGACTGGGCAGGTAGGAGATCTAGAAATGCACCATGAAAAAAAGTGCTCCATGAGACTTCATGGCCCACAGTCCCATCAGTTACCAACAAAAATGCTGAGGACTTCACACATGGTGCCTGACTGAATATGTAACTCAGCCCTGCTTGGGGGTGTTAGCATCATCACTCTGCTGATGTGGAAAGTGAAGCTCAGAGAAGTGAAGTAACATGTCCAGGAGGCTCAGCAAGAATTCAATCTGGAGATTGCATTTAACCATGTGGGGAGTGCAACTCGGACCCAGTATCCTGTGTAAAAATAAGTTGGAACACTCATCTGTAAGGGGTTTCTGTCCAAGGGGTCTGGGGGAAATCGGTGGTCTGCAAGCTCTGTTTGTTAAAACACAAAAAGAAATTGTGCAGTCATTTAGATAAGGCCACCCTGCAATTAAAATTCCAAGTGCTTTTCACTTCTTCTCCTGTCTGGTAAGACGTCAGCTCAGGATGATACTCCTAGACATCTGTTGTGCATTAGGACCTCCTATTGGTTATTTTAGATATTCCTGGTTCATTTCCAAAATGAGGGAAGTAATTATTGCTTTGTTTTAAAGAAGTTTCTCCAATTGTTTGGCCCCTGGCTTGGAAAATCCCATGGATGGAGCAGCCTGGTAGGCTGCAGTCCATGGGGTCGCTAAGAGTCGAACACGACTGAGTGACTTCACTTTCACTTTTCACTTTCATGCA
>NW_011494606.1:3121881-3125690 GCF_000754665.1 Bison bison bison
CCTGCCTTCAATCTTTCCCAGCATCAGGGTCTTTTCCAGTGAGTTGGCTCTTCACATCAGGTGGCCAAAGTATTGGAGCTTCAGCTTCAGAATCAGTCCTTCCAATGAATATTCAGGATTGATTTCTTTTAGGATTGACTGGCTTGATCTCCCTGCTGTCCAAGGGACTCTCAAGAGTCTTCTCCAACACCACAGTTCAAAAGCATCAATTCTTCAGTGCTCAGCCTTCATTATGGCCCAACTCTCACACCCATATATGACCACTGGAAAAACCATAGCTTTGACTATATAGACCTTTGTTGGCAAAGTAGTATCTCTGCTTTTTAATATACTGTCTAGGTTTCTCATTCCTTTTCTTCCAAGGTTCAAGCATCTTTTAATTTCAAGGCTGCAGTCACCATCTGCAGTAATTTTGGAGCCCTTAAAATCTGTCACTGTTTCCATTGTTTCCTCATCTATTTGCCATGAAGTGATGGGACTGGATGCCATGATCTTCATTTTGTGAATGTTGAGTTTTAAGCCAACTTTTTCACTCTCCTCTTTCATCTTCATCAAGAAGCTCTTCACTTTCTGCCATAAGGGTGGTGTCATCTGCATGTCTGAGGTTACTGATATTTCTCTCGGCAATCTTGATTCCAGCTTGTGCTTCTTCCAGCCCAGTACATTTCACATCATGTACTCTACATGTAGGTTAAATAAGCAGGGTGACAATATACAGCCTTGATGTACCCCCTTTCCAATTTGGAACCAGTCTGTTGTTCCATGTCCAGTTCTAACTGTTGCTTCTTGACTTGCATACAGATTTCGCAGGAGGCAGGTAAGATTGTTTGTTATTCCCATCTCTTTCAGAATTCCACAGTTTGTTGTAATCTACAAAGTTGAAGGCTTTAGCATAGTCAATAAAGCAGAAGTAGATGTTTTTCTAGAATTCTCTAGCTTTTTCTATGATGCAATGGATGTTGACAAATTTATCTCTGGTTCCTCTATCTTTTCTAAATCCAGCTCAAACATCTGCAAGTTCTTGGTTCACATACTGTTGAAGCCTGGATTGAAGCTTGAAGGGTTTTGAATATTACTTTGTCATCATGTGAAATGAGTCCCATTGTGCAGTAGTTTGAACATTCTTTGGCATTGCCCTTCTTTGGGATTGGAATGAAAACTGACCTTTTCCAGTCCTGTGGCCACTGCTGAGTTTTCCAAATTTTCTGGTATCTTTCAGGATTTGAAATAGCTCAACTGGAATTCCATCACCTCCACTAGCTTTGTTCATAGTGATGCTTCCTAAGGCCCACTTGACTTCACATTCCAGGATCTCTGGCTTTCAGTATAATAAATACTTATTTCTTATTTACTTAAGTGCAGAGTGGTGTTTTGCTGATGAATCCTCCTAACCTAAAACCAAAAGTAAGTCTTTTGGCAGAGCACTGTACTAAAAAGACAGCCAATCAAACCAACAGTAGGGGGATTTCATTCTATAAGAAGTGAAAATAATAGACGTTAAGCATATTTAGAATCCTCAAAGAAAGGAAAGAAAAAAATCAGTTTAAAAAAAAAGAATAAGAACTTAAATAAAAATGGGCAGAAATTAAACCAGCCCCGTTGGTATGAAGAAAACACAACTAGAAATATGGAGAAGAATGTGGTTATTAAACATTTAAATAATTCAATAAATAAGATAATTTTTAGTCTACACATAATTGAAGAGTAGATGTACAATTCCTAAGATAGTATTGAATAATTCACTTGGAATAATTTTGTAACTTCTTTTCACTTACCAGCATTTACATTTCTCCATACTATTAAATATAACCATGTCAAAATGTTGTGAACTAGTTTTCCGTGTTTGGACAGTTAACTTTCTTATATTTATTCCATTACTATAAACAAATTTGTGAGAAATCTTGTTATTAAATCTTTGTCCAAATTTCCAATCACTCTCTAGATCGCATTCCCAAAAGAGGAATTACTGAAGTATGAAACTGTCTAAGTCTTTTGGTTACAGCCAATAGCCAAATTGCTTTTCAAAGATCTTAAACCAATTTTTCAGTCCCACCCATGTTTGAAGAAAATGTCTATTTTACCAAACACTTTTGAATACTAAGAATTATTCTTTAAAATATTTGTCCATTTCACAAAAAAATACTGCTTTCAATTTTTATTCACCTTAGTCTGATTAGTAACAAAGTGAAACACTGTTATGGAAGGAAAAATATGAAAACTTCTTTCCCTCATTTTTCTGAGTGAAGTAGGACATAATTTCCTGTAGAAGGGACACAGCCCTTCATTACACGCCATGCTCCCAACTGGCTACTTTTTGCCAGAAAGCATTTTTCTTCTACATTTTTTGTCAAAGGCATGATGTCTTCACTCCAGCCCTATAACAGATGATTTAATTCTTGGGGCTGATGTTCAGTTCTGAGTCTGTAGCTCCTGGATTTTCTCTGCTTGCTGTGGAGTGGGAACACTGCTACGGCCACATTCCTCCACCTGGATGAGTCAGGAAAAGCACCTGACGTGCTGACAAGCCATGCGGAAGGCAATAGGTCACCTGCCTGTGCTCCTCCCCGTGGCCCCCTGTGCCCTGGAGCCTGCATCCCCTCGCCCATTCAAGGATGGTGACCCCATGCTTTCTGCAGTGTTTTCCCCTTCTCGGCTGGATCGTTCTTTCTCCAGCTAGTGCCCAGTTTCTCCTTAATAGCAAAGCTTCTTGAAAGAGTTGCTTATACTCAGTCTCATTTCCCCCCCTTTTTTGGAACCCATTCCAATCAGATTTCTACCCCTCTAAGCCCAGGGGTCACAGCAGCATGTGATGAAGGTGAGTTCCTTTCTTGAACCTCTGTCCTCTCTTGACTTCCTGAATCCCACCCTCTTCTGGTTTCGAACTCACTGTCTCCCTTTCAGTATCCTAACTTATTGATATACCTTGCTCTTTTTAAAAATACATAAATTTATTTGGCTCTGCCTGGTCTTAGTGCCTCTGCTGAAAAGGCTTCACCTCTGTCCTTGCTTCTTTGCATCACTTCAGATGAACCAAACTTGCATTTTGGATCCTTGACCTGGCTACAAGATAAGGCAAGAAGCAGCAGTCCTGAGAGGTGTATACCAGAATAAGTCCTTTTTGGAGGTCACTGAGTAACCGTACTGTGGCTGCACGAGCACAGGAGGGCCTAGAGGAGCTATCCCACATTGAAGGTCAGGAAGGGTGGCAGTGAGGAGATACTCCTCATCCAAGGTAAAGAGCAATGGCTGCGCTTTGCTGGAGCAGCTGTGAAGAGATACCCCACGCCCAAGGTAAGAGAAACCCAAGTAAGACGGTAGGTGTTGCAAGAGGGCATCAGAGGGCAGACACTGAAACCATACTCACAGAAAACTGGTCAATCTAATCACACTAGGACCACAGCCTTGTCTAACTCAATGAAACTAAGCCATGCCCATGGGGCAACCCAAGATGGGTGGGTCATGGTGGAGAGATCTGACAGAATGTGGTCCACTGGAGAAGGGAATGGCAAACCACTTCAGTATTCTTGCCTTGAGAACCCCATGAACAGTATGAAAAGGCAAAATGATAGGATACTGAAAGAGAAACTCCCCAGGTCAGTAGGTGCCCAATATGCTACTGGAGATCAGTGGAGAAATAACTCCAGAAAGAATGAAGGGATGGAGCCAAAGCAAAAAGAATACCCAGCTGTGGATGTGACTGGTGATAGAAGCAAGGTCTGATGCTGTAAAGAGCAATATTGCATAGGAACCTGGAATGTCAGGTCCGTGAATCAAGGCAAATTGGAAGTGGTCAAACAAGAGATGGCAAG
>NW_011494606.1:3125790-3127676 GCF_000754665.1 Bison bison bison
GCTGAAGTTGAACGGTTCTATGAAGACCTACAAGACCTTTTAGAACTAACACCCAAAAAAGATGTCCTTTTCATTATAGGGGACTGGAATGTAAAAGTAGGAAGTCAGGAAACACCTGGAGTAACAGGCAAATTTGGCCTTGGAATACGGAATGAAGCAGGGCAAAGACTAATAGAGTTTTGCCAAGAGAATGCACTGGTCATAACAAACACCTTCGTCCAACAACACAAGAGAAGACTACACATGGACATCACCAGATGGTCAACACCGAAATCAGATTGATTATATTCTTTGCAGCCAAAGATGGAGAAGCTCTATACAGTCAGCAAAAACAAGACAGGAGCTGACTGTGGCTCAGACCATGAACTCCTTATTGCCAAATTCAGACTTAAATTGAAGAAAGTAGGGAAAACCACTAGACCATTCAGATATGACCTAAATCAAATCCCTTATGAGTATACAGTGGAAGTGAGAAATAGATTTAAGGGCCTAGATCTGATAGATAGAGTGCCTGATGAACAATGGAATGAGGTTCATGACATTGTACAGGAGACAGGGATCAAGACCATACACAAAAATAAACTCAAAATGGATTAAAGATCTCAATGTAAGACCAGAAACTATAAAACTCCTAGAGGAGAACATAGGCAAAACACTCTCTGACATACATCACAGCAGGATCCTCTATGACCCACCTCCCAGAATATTGGAAATAAAAGCAAAAATAAACAAATGGGACCTAATTAAACTTAAAAGCTTCTGCACAACAAAGGAAACTATTAGCAAGGTGAAAAGGCAGCCTTCAGAATGGGAGAAAATAATAGCAAATGAAGCAACTGACAAACAACTAATCTCAAAAATATACAAGCAACTCCTACAGCTCAACTCCAGAAAAATAAATGACCCAATCAAAAAATGGGCCAAAGAACTAAATAGACATTTCTCCAAAGAAGACATACAGATGGCTAACAAACACATGAAAAGATGCTCAACATCACTCATTATCAGAGAAATGCAAATCAAAACCACTATGAGGTACCATTTCACGCCAGTCAGAATGGCTGTGATCCAAAAGTCTACAAGCAATAAATGCTGGAGAGGGTGTGGAGAAAAGGGAACCCTCTTACACTGTTGGTGGGAATGCAAACTAGTACAGCCACTATGGAGAACAGTGTGGAGATTCCTTAAAAAACTGGAAATAGAACCACCTTATGATCCAGCAATCCCACTGCTGGGCATACACACTGAGGGAACCAGAAGGGAAAGAGACACGTGTGCCCCAATGTTCATCGCAGCACTGTTTATAATAGCCAGGACATGGAAGCAACCTAGATGCCCATCAGCAGATGAATGGATAAGAAAGCAGTGGTACATATATACAATGGAGTATTACTCAGCCATTAAAAAGAATACATTTGAATCAGTTCTAATGAGATGGATGAAACTGGAACCTATTATACAGAGTGAAGTAAGCCAGAAAGAAAAACACCAATACAGTATACTAACGCATATATGGAATTTAGAAAGATGGTAACAATAACCCTGTGTACGAGACAGCAAAAGAGACACTGATGTATAGATCAGTCTTATGGACTCTGTGGGAGAGGGAGAGGGTGGGGAGATTTGGGAGAATGGCATTGAAACATGTATAATATCATATATGAAACGAGTTGCCAGTCCAGGTTCGATGCACGATACTGGATGCTTGGGGCTGGTGCACTGGGACAACCCAGAGGAAGGGTATGGGGAGGGAGGAGGGAGGAGGGTTCAGGATGGGGAACACAGGTATACCTGTGGCGGATTCATTTTGATATTTGGCAAAACTAATACAACTTGTAAAGTTTAAAAATAAAATAAAATTAAAAAAAAAAAAAAGAAAAGACCAT
>NW_011494606.1:3128295-3128453 GCF_000754665.1 Bison bison bison
TCAGATATGCAGATGACACCACCCTTATGGCAGAAAGTGAAGAGGAACTCAAAAGCCTCTTGATGAAAGTGAAAGAGGAGAGTGAAAAAGTTGGCTTAAAGCTCAACATTCAGAAAACGAAGATGGTGGCATCCGGTCCCACCACTTCATGGGAAATA
>NW_011494606.1:3128779-3155994 GCF_000754665.1 Bison bison bison
CATGAAATTGAAAGACGCTTACTCCTTGGAAGGAAAGTTATGACCAACCTAGATAGCATATTCAAAAGCAGAGACATTACTTTGCCAACAAAGGTCTGTCTAGTCAAGGCTATGGTTTTTCCTGTGGTCATGTATGGATGTGAGAGTTGGACTGTGAAGAAGGCTGAGCGCCAAAGAATTGATGCTTTTGAACTGTGGTGTTGGAGAAGCTCTTGAGAGTCCCTTGGACTGCAAGGAGATCCAACCAGTCCATTCTGAAGGAGATCAGCCCTGGGATTTCTTTGGAAGGAATGATGCTAAAGCTGAAACTCCAATACTTTGGCCACCTCATGCGAAGAGTTGACTCATTGGAAAAGACTTTGATGCTGGGAGGGATTGGGGGCAGGAGGAGAAGGGGACGACAGAGGATGAGATGGCTGGATGGCATCACTGACTCGATGGATGTGAGTCTGGGTGAACTCCGGGAGTTGGTGATGGACAGGGAGGCCTGGTGTGCTGCGATTCATGTGGTTGCAAAGAGTCGGACACAACTGAGCGACTGATCTGATCTGATCTGGTCTTAGTTGTTGCATGTGAGATCTTTGGTTGCAGCATGTGGGACCAAGTTCCCTGACTGAGGATCAAACCCAGGCCCCCTGCACTGGCAGTATGGAGTCTTAACCACTGGACCACGAAGGAAGTTCCTAGATTCTGCTCTCTTATGTGGCCTTTGTAAGTTGGGTTTAGCCTATCTTTTCTATCTAAACTAATAATTCCTTGTTAAGTTAACCAGCTCATCTACAAGTGCATGTCTCCATCCCCAACCTTGGCCTTGAACTGTGGTCCAGTAATTCCAACTGCCCCAGTTACTATCTCCACTTGGATGTCAATCTGCATCTAAAATTTAACACACCCAAAACTGGATTCACAGTTCCTAACTCCGAGCCCGCTGGTATTCCCATCTCAGTAAATGACCCCTGCCCCATTCCCCTCAGCACTATGGAGTACACATCTATTCCTTTCTTTCCTACATGTCTGACATCTAACCCACAAGCCAACCTTGTAGCTTATACATCCACATTAGAAATAGATGCAGAATCTCACTGCGCCTCCACAGGTCCCAGCCTAGCCAGAGGCACCATCACTGCTCACCTGGACCATGTTGACAGCCTCCTAACTCACCCTCTGTTCCACCATTATTGCCTTAGAGTCTGTTCTCTATTTGGCTGCCCTGGGGATCCTGTTCAAATGCAAGTTAGATGAGTACTCCCCTGCTCTTATCCCACTTAGAATAACCACAAAGCCCTCCATAACCCTCCCCATGACATGACCCCATGACCCATGTGCCCTCACCTCAGGCTCTCCCCTTGCTCACTCAGCTCCAGCCACACTGGCCTCCTCAGTACCTCTTGAACATCCCAGGCACACTTCTGCCCCAGGGCCGTTGCACTGACCATTCCCTCTGCCCAGAACGTTCTTCTTCCAGAGATCTACCTGGCTAACTCGTTCACCTCCTTCAAGCCTTTACTCATCTCACATCTGCTTAATGAAGTCTACCTGGAGCATCCTGTCTTAAAGTTGAATCTCACCCACCCCAAACTACTGGTTCCCATTACCCTGATCTACCCTCTTCTTTCTGTGACATGTATCATCTTCCAGTGTGCTATATAAAGTGCTTTCTTACTGTTCCTTGTCTGCCTCCCCCACTCTAGAATGTAAGCTCCATGACAGTAGGGACTTGTGTCTGTTTCATTCTGAATGAATCTCAACACTAGAGCAGTGCTTGGACTGTAACAGTTAGTCCATATTAGTGAGTGACTTAGCAGGCTCAAGCAGTAAAGAATCTGCCTCCAAGGCAGGAGACTTGGGGTCCAACCCCGGGTCAGGGAGATCCCCTGGAGAAGGGAACGGCTACTAACTCCAGGATTCTTGCCTGGAGAGCCTCACGGACAGAGGAGCCTGGCAGGCTACAGCAATGGGGTCAGAAAGATTTGGATGTGACTGAGCGAGCATGCAGCTTAGTGGGCTAGCCACATTAGCATCCCACAGAGGAAGCCCCCGACTTCAGTCAACCATTCCCAATATCCAACTCAGTTCTAACCAGGGCCAGCAGGAACCGAACCAGCTCCAGGCATTAATCAGGAGAAGGGGCTTCCATGGCCAGCTTAACTCACTTTCTGGCCTAGGAAAGTCACATCCCCTGTTCCAGATCCAGTCCCTCATCTGCTCAGTGGAGATGTTCTCCTGTTCTCCCTGCCTTGAAACACACTATAAGAGCAGTCCCAGGGATATACACGTTTAAAGCCATTAAAATTGACCTATCAACATTGGTCTTCCCCGGTGACTCAGATGGTAAAAAATCCACCTGCAATGCAGAAGACCCAGATTCAATTGCTGGGTCAGGAAGATCCCCTGGAGGAGGAAATGCCAACCCACTCTAGTATTCTTGCCCAGAGAATCACATGGACAGAGGAGCCTGGCAGGCCACAGTCCATGGAGTCACAAAGAGTTGGACACGACTGAGTGACTGACACTTCACTTCATCCTCACTGTGCACTTTGTGTTTGGGAGAGAGGCCCACAGGGTGCTGTTCCTGGGGCCAAGGAAAGTAAACAGAGGCTCTGTCTTCCTGCGATGTCACTAGATCTCTTTTTAATGAGATTGAATATGGCCTATCACCCCATCCTAGTCTTACCTCTCTGGGGTTGAAATGACCTCGTAGAAAACAGGGCAGTTAAGTTGACTTAATATCATTCCAGCAAGTTCTATCATCCTTTTAAACTGATAAACAAAATCTCAGAGGATATTAAGTTTTCACCAGCTTTTCTTATCTCCTCTTTAAGCTCTGGAAGGCTGGGACCTGTTTTCTTCCTCTTGTATACAACCATGGGGCTCCACGAGCTGGTTACCGATTTGGTCAGCATTTGGGACCTTGAGTAGCTGCCCTCAGCCTGAGGGAAATGTGGAGAGAGCCAACACTGTGCCTGCCTCAAGCGACAGGTTTCCCCTTGGGGTTACAATGGGTATTTATGAAACATTTCCCAGAGCAAAATCCTTGTGCAAATACATCCCAGGAAATCCCAACAAGATCCCAGTGGGGCAGATATTCTGAGCTCCATCTATCAGACAAACTAAGGGGCAGAGTCTGGAACAGAATACTCTGAGCTCCATCAGTCCTGCCCACTATCCCATCTCTCGAAGCAGAGACACAGCCTCTGTTGGAAAACTTGAGCATGTTTTGCTCATTTTCAACACAGAACCTTTGCAGGAACTGCCTAGTCTTCCGGGCAAGCATCTGGAGGCACCACACCCCTCAAACTGGGCTCATCCCTCAAGAGCCAGCCCAAAGTCCACCTTCCGGAGGCTCTTCCTGCTGTCACAGAGTTAATTACACTGTGTTCCTGCCCATAGATTTGGCTGAACACATGCTGTCTTGCAACATCTCATACCATTGCTTTGTATGGGTGGTGGTGGGGGGCGGGGGGGGGCAGGTGGGCAGGAGGGGAGGATTTGGTCCTTAGGTCATTATTTAACTTTTCGTGTATATATCTCTTCTCTCCCCAACATGCCTATCAGCTCTAGGTAGGAAACACCTCTGCTCATTCACTATTTCCCTCAAGTTTTTCCTTTAAGAAATATTCTATGTCATCCTTGCAATAAATAGATGATCCATGATCGCTGCCCTCACAAAACTCATATTCCTTATTTATTCTTTGATAGTGATAGTGTTAGTCACTCAGTTGTGTCCAACTCTTTGTGACCCCATGGTCTGTCCATGGAATTCTCCAGGCAAGAATACTGGAGCGGGCTGCCATTTCCTACTCCAGGCAATCTTCCCAACCCATGGTTTGAACCCAAGTCTCCTGCACTGCAGGCAGATTCTTTACCATCTGAGCTACCAGAGAAGCCCATTTATTCTTTATGTCCCTGCTATGATTCCCCGTGGGACCTGCTATAATTCATCTGTAACCAGCAGGCAGGAGTTAATAGTGACAGTCTCTGGCCAGCGAGTTCCAGCTGCGTGTGTCTCTTTTATCTGGTCATAGCCTAGCGAAGACTATTTTTAAGTAGAAAAGCAGGAAGGACCACAGAGATGGGGCCTGAGCAGGGCTGCCTCTGGACAACAAGCCTAGAAGGGAATTCCTTCTGGGAGAGACTGGAAGCTCCAACCCCAAAAGAGTCAGAGTTCGTGGGTTCTGAAGAGGCCTTTAGGCACACCAAAGCCACTCTTGTGGCCCAGATGGGGAAACTGAGGCACCCGGCAGGCTTGTGGCTGATCCAGTGCAGGACTCCCAGCACAGTGCTCTTTTCCTAGGACCCCCTGAGGTATAATTTCCTGCAAAAGGAAAAGATTTATTTTCCCACCTAGCTATTGGAAGTCACTCTGGCACACTCTGGCAGGTGGAAAGAGGCGTGGGGAGACCAATTCACAACAGTGGCTTCCATTACTTTTAAATAGGCTGGAAAACACTTGTGCTCTGATTCTGAGCATCTCCTCCATACCCAGCACTGGGCATGGGATGGGGGGCGGGCTGACTGTACTCCAGGAAATCACACAGGACGATCAGCTGTTTGGCAGGTGTGGCCAGTGGGTCCCTTGATAGGAGCGAGACCTGTGAGTGAGAGGGGCTGAGCTTGACTGGAGTTCTGCCCTCCCTGGAAGCCCTCTGACCTTCTCTGAGGGTTCTGTGTAGGGTGGGTGGAGGTGTGTCCGCCCTGCCTACCAGATCACACGGTTGAGGACTAAATGAAGCACCATATGAGGAAGCACCTGTCCCGGAACAGACACTCAGTTTATTTTCACTTGTTCAGAAGGCTGTTTTCATTATTCCCAACCACCTCCTTTGTTTCCCAAATCCCAGAAAAAGCATCCTGGCTAGTGTTTCTGAAGCAGGAATCAGTGAGTGCATGTGACCCCAACTGCCTCCTCCAGGGGTCATGGTCCTGATGCTCCTGTTCATCCAACCACCCTCAGCATGGGTATTTTGGGCTCAGCGCTTGATGCTGTAAGCCAACATGCTTCCTTTCCACATTCCTCACTTTCCTTACCTGTAGAAAGGGACTGCTCATGAAACAGGGAAAAACAAATCTGACTCCACATTGGATGTCTCTTTCACTTTAACCTTTGTGTTGTATTGCTTTTGCTACTAAAGGGATGTTGCCTGTAGCTTAAAGTATACATAACTGCCCCTCTCTAGGAACCCTGTGGGCTTCCTTGGTGGCTCAGTGGTTAAAAAAAAAAAAAATCTACCTGCTAATGCAGGAGACACAGGTTCAATCCCTGAATAGGGACGATCCCATTGGAGAAGGAAATGGCTATCCACTCCAATGTTCCTGCCTGGGAAATCCCATAGACAGCGGATCTTGGCAGGCTAGAGTCCATGGGGTCAGAGTCAGACATGACTTAGCCAGTAAACAACAACAAGGAACTCTGCCAAGGAACACCTGAGCGTTAAGCTAGAATACCTTTGCTTAGCTCACAGGAAACCCCCTGACCAGACCCACCTGTGAATGGCTGCAGGCAAGAAGAGACAACACATTCCCTCGGGAGTCTGGCCAGAAGCAGGAAATACATGCAACTTAGCACCTTCTTTTTACTTTACCTCCTTACCTCCCCCTCTTTGTTCTATTTAAGGGAAAAACAAACAGCAAACAAAGTAGCGTTCAAACCTGGGCAAGACGGTTCTTTGTGACCCTAGTCCAGCATCTTCTCGTCTGCTGTCTTTCTGAATAAAACTCATTCTTCGGCCTAACAACTCATCTCTATTGATTGGCCTGATGTGCAGTAAGCAGGACGAGCTTGGACTCAGTAACACCAGACTCACTCCTGTGACGTTATGTGGCTCCACTGAGACCCTGCAAGTACACATTCCAGTGGGTTCCACTGGATACATGCTCCTGATTCCCTTCCTTCTCCTTTCTGGAGGGGGCTGTTCTTCAGAGAGGATGGGGAAGGACCTAGAGGCTGGGTGAGAACCTCTTGTCCTCGGCTACCCCACTCTCTTCCCACCCCTGTCTACACCCTTAGCACAGGAAATGCCTTTGCTGCTCCAGCCATCAGAAACACACGCAACGAGGGCCAGCTGCTGCTACCACCACCATTCCAGCCCAAAAGACAGAAGACATGTGTGAGACACTCTCCTGTTATAAAAGAGGGCAATGGTGGGAGGGTTGCTGTGGGGGACCCAGCTGTAGAAGACAAGCCACCTCCCTCCTCCCCACTCTGCTTCCACTTTTGAGTGTGGAGAAGTCTAAAGACATATAGAACTTAGATCTGGATATAGCCTTGAAGGGGTTTCCCTGGTAGCTCAGCTGGTAAAGAATCTGTCTGGCAATGCAGGAGACCCCAGTTTGATTCCTGGATTGAGAAGTTCCCCTGGAGAACTTCCCCTGGAGAACTGAAAGGATACCCACTCCAGTATTCTTGGCCTTCCCTGGTGACTCAGATGGTAAAGAATCCACCTGCAATGCGGGAGACCGGGGTTCGATCCCTGGTCTGGTTGGGAAGAGCCCCTGGAGGACGGCATGACAACCCATTCCAGTATTCTTGCCTGGAGGATCCCCATGGACAGAGGAGCCTGGTGGGCTACACTCCATGGAGTTGCAAAGAGTCGGACACAACTGAGCGACTAAACACAGCACAGCACATAGGCTTGAAGTTGATTTGTTCCATGACTTCCGAACACTTAAAATTAGTTTTTACTTACTTGGGTAAACTTTTAACCGACTCACCTCCCTAAAATTGTGTATGCAGATTTTTTCCTATGAAACATCTAGTGTAACCTTTTCTTTCTTTTTTTTTTTAAATTGTTCATTTCTTCATCTGGCTGCGTCGGAGCTTAGTTGCAGCACACAGGATCTCTGCTGTGGCACACAGACTCTCTAGTTGTGGCACACGGGCTTAGTTGATCCATGGCAATATGCAGTCTTAACTCCCTGAGCAGGGATCAAACCCATGTGCCCTGCATTGCAAGGCACATTCTCAACCACTAGACCACCAAGGAAGTACCAACCTTTCTTTTCTAGATGGGGAAACAGAGTCCTTGGAGCGGATGTGGCCTCTTGACAGTCACTCAGGAGTTGGTGGAGATGGAACTAGAGTCCTAGTCCCCTAACGCAGACTCTTCCCACAAGGCTCCACAATAAGGGGGTGATTACAAACCCTGAGGCTGGCCTCTGTATCTCAGACACAGGCAGAAAGAAGGCAGGGTGGAGCACATGTGGCCTAAGTGGGAAAGAATCCAGGCTGATCCAGGAACTCGGTAAATTTATGTCTTAATCCTATTTCCTAAGAATTGGTTCTTGGAACAAGATCAGTATTTATAACTCAAACTTTTATTGGAAGAAATTAAAACATAATTTTTGCCTGTTGTTTTTGAGAGGCGCCAAGAACCATTAGGCTTTGGGAATCCCAGAGGGAGGAAATGTGGCCCTCAAACATCAGGCCTTGAAGGATGTCTGTCTCTGGTTCCCACTGTGAGTCATGGCTTGAGACCTTCCACAGAGTAGACTTGCCTGGCCTTCCCTGCTTTCTCCACCTTGCCTTGCCTTTCTTTTCTTCCCTCCCTCTCCTTCCTTTAACCTTATCTAGTTTGCACCCACAGAAATCACAGCATGAATGACAAGGCCTTACTTTAGGGCAGCAGCCCCAGCCTGTCCCCAGGACACTGGTTCCACTAGAGAAGAAGTGGAGTCTCTGGCAATTCAGTGCACATCGGCATAGTGAAGGCTCCATCTGGACTGAACATATTCTGGTTAGTTGACAAGAAGGCATTGCCTCTCTCCAGGCTTTGTGTTCACCCGAAACTACACCTTTGATTCTTGACTTGAAGAGGGCTCAGGGCCATGGCAGCATGACATAGTTGGGAAAATCTCTGGACAGACTCAGGACCCTGGTTTTAGCAACAAGGATGTGATAGCTCTCCTCCTTATATCTCCACCTGGTGAATTCCTAGCCCACCTCAAGGGCCACCACAGATGTTCCCTCCCCAGCCCACTCCTCCCCAAGAGAAGAGCTTACTTAGTTCTCTCCTCCAATTCTCACTGAACTTTACTTTTGTTCTGTCAACACACAATGTTGAATGGTACATTCTGGGGGGGGGGTGTGTGTGTGTGTGTGTGTATGAGAGAGAGAGAGCTCTGTAATCAGATGTCATGTGTACATACACAAACAAATACCACTAACGGTATCACCTATGAAAAGCGAGACCTTTCTGTTATTGAAGGAGAAGAATTTCATGGGAATTTAATATACCACAATAATTTATTAACAAATTAACTTATGTCATCTATTGCTCTTACTGACTTACCGGGAAAGAACAATAACTATCTTGAAGCAGCCCACACACTGGAAGTCAACTCAGTTTTCTTCCTATGGTCAGCAAGCATTCTCCAGTCCCTTAAGAAGCAATAAACAATTCTTCCTGTTTCTGGCTCTGAGAGGAAGTTGTGTGTGCTGGGAGGGAACCCTGGTGTGAGAATGGGCTGCCCTTCTACAACGTCTAAATAGGACTCTTATGTTTAGCTGGAGGCAGTTAAACCAGATTACCCTGGAGGGGAGGAGAACGGGTCTGGTGCTCTAAGACAGAGGTAAATGTGTTTTTAGGTGAAGAGCATTTGTCTTTAGAAAGAGTACACCACACAGCACAGATCACACAATGTCTTCCTGAAATGACACAGCTGACTCATTCCCATGCTAGCGTTGATAGCGACATCTTTTAAACATCTGGGACCCAGGGTGATGTGGGGGTGCTGTCATCCCTGGGTGGGGATTCCAAGCTCCCTGCACACAGGGCCGTGAGGGCCAGGCCTGCATCTTGTGTCACCAGGAGCAACAGCTACCATGGCAACTAGAGGCTGCAAAACCCCCTTTTAAGAATGCTAAGTCCCTAGAGGGCCTTTTGTAAACCCAAGGGAGAGGAAAAAGCAAGGATATGACTATATAAGGATATGAAGGATATGACTATACAGGATACACTCCTCCTAGTTAAGGAGGGTCCAAAATAATTCCATTTCCTTTCAATAAAAGCAAGCCATGCTTTTATTATGTAGTGAAAACTGCGAAAGCACAAGAGAACAGGCAAGGAGAGGAACATCCCTCCCACCTCCCTCCCTGCTGGCCTCACTTCCCACAGGTGATGCTATGAGTACTGTTGGTGGTATACACATGACATCTGATTACATAGCTGCCACACACACACACACACACACACCTGTGCACCAGAATGTCATCTGCTCTGAAGATTGTTCTGCGTCAGCTCACTCAGTGCCACTTGTTCTCTTTAATGACTGAAACTTCTGGTCCCCTTTCAATGGATTCAACCTGACTTAGACACCATCAGGAGTGCGACATTAATTGCAGCTGAGTGTCATGGTATAACTTCATTCCTATACTTATGTAGGTATTTAATATTCCATGCATTACCAAGATTTGTATCTGCATCTCTATCCCTCCTAAGAAGTGAGCCTACCAATAGCAAGGGCTGAGATGGAAAGTGGTTTAGCAGAGGCCCAGGAATGTGGGGTGGGGGTGGGTAGGGACAACTATAAATCAGACTCAGAGAGAGCTCCTTTGCAGTGATACAAAAGCTCTGTATCGCGATTGTCATGATGGGCACAAATCTATACGTGTGATACGCAGAACTACACGTGCACACACACACACACACACCCCTACATACACACCATGAACCCACACAGATGAACATGTACATGTGAACACTGTGTGGCTGTGCCCATGTCAGTTTCCCGGATTTAATATTACACTGTGGTTTTAGTCCAGACATTGCCACTGGGGAAAGCTGTGTGAAGGGCATGTGGGGCCTTTCTGTACCATATTTGCAACTTCCCGTGAATCTATAATTATTTCAAGGTGAAAAGCTAAAAGGCTGGGGTCTGTGACATCCTGGCATTCTATTCCCAGGTTCTGATACAAGCCCTGGCACAGAGAGGCACTGAAGGAGTGGACAGTCTCTCCTTTCTGGGCCTCTGTACAGTGAGGCCCCTGAACTAAATGATCTTCACATTTCCAGTCTCCATGTCCTGTTCTGTGCAGGCAGCGAATAGTCCTGCCTTGGGATCAGTCAACAGAGCCTTTTTAAGCACTGGCCCCCACACTCCCCCTGCTCTCCCTCTCACCCCACACAGCCCCCTTGGGCAGAGACCCCGTACATCTCCAACATAATGCAGAGTGGCTAAAACAGAAGGTGTAGCACTTCTTGAATACTGATAATCCTGAATACCTCTGACATGAGCAGTGGAAGAATGTGTCAGATGTGTGTAGCTAAGCCTGCTTTGCTCTATCGGCTGAAAACACACAGCCAAGTAAAAGAATTGTGTGATAATTAAGTCTAGGGTCTCTGGCTCACCTTCCTCCAAATGAGGTTGCCTTTCCACCACCTCTATCAACCGAGCTGGACTTGCTGGGATTTAAAGGAGACGCCGGCATGTCGTGGACAGTGTTGGTGCTGCACTCTGACCACCTGGCATCATTCCCGGGCCCCTGCCCTCCTCCCACGGTAGACCCTCACCTCTCCTGGGGGAAACTGCCCTCAGCTGCTGGAGTGGCCCCATGCTAAAGTGAAGAATTCAGGGCATTCCTGGAAGTAGGTGTCCTCCTCCTCTTCTCCCAGTGGGTGGTAGGCGGCAGCATGAGAGCCCAGCCCAGCCTAGGACATTTGAAGTGTTCTTCATACTCCAGGCTACCCTGTGGGATTGGCAGAAGCTGCCCTCATAGGCCTTTGTCTGAGGGTCCCCAGGCTTTGTCCTGCTTCCCCATCCCCTTACCTGTGTCCCCTGGGAACTTAATACAAATTCATGCCTCACTATCTGCTTTGGGACAACCCATCTGAGCAATGCCATCCCTCAACAGTCTAGCCATTGAGACCTTCTCAGTGCTGCTCCTAAAGGAAGAGAGGTTGTCCCTCCCAGGCTGAAGTTTGGTGAGGAAAAGATGGTTAGAGGAGCTGAAAACAAGGCCTAAGAAGGAAGAAGTAGTAGTTAGTCTATCAAAGCTGACATCAATTGCAAATTTAACTTGCTATTGACAAACTATGACCCAGTAAGAGATCTGGAACCCTCTAGAAGACCTAGGAAGAGGAACCAGTTTGCCCCTCTTCACGAAGCTGGCCTGTTGACCTTTGCCCCCCGTTTTCCGTTTTATCTTCCACTTCCCTCTGTCACCCCCCAGCTCTAGGCACCAGGGCTGTCTTCAGACTCCATGATTTAAAAAGTGCTATTAAGGCAAGAGTACATACAATAAACTACAAATATTTCAAATGGGCAATTTGATATGTTTTGACCTATATATAGATCCATGAAACTGTCACCACAATGAAGACAGTGAACATAACCATCACCCCTCAAAGTGCCCACTGATGGTGATACTTAAATCAGTGTCAGGAAGACACAGCAATGTGGGAGTAGCCACAGTGCGTGTGCAGGGACACGGGCCCCAGGTGGCATCCTGATCACACTGTTCCTGAGGGTGAATTTGCTGTGTTCTAGCCACCAGTTTCCTTTTGGTGTGTGATGATTCTTACACCAGTTTTCTAACTTCTCTATTGATTCTGTTAACGTACCAATAGTCTTCTGATCAGTGTCACTGAAGTTACCCAGAGCTGGTATCTGTTGCTCATAACTTAAAACCTCCTTGATTGACAGATGCTGGGGGTAGAGGGTGATTGTAAACAGATCACTGAACGAGAGTTCTAGGCAGGGCCTGCCCTAGGGCCCTTCAAATCCATCAAGACAGGATGCTCCAGGAGGTTGCCTCCCACCTCGTACCCAGCTCCTCTATGGGCCCTTTAAAGCTCTCAAGAGGGGCCACTTAGGACCAGAACCAGATACACAGCTCAGTTCTCCCAATTGACCTCTGCTCTCACATGGGAGCTTCTGGAGACAACATACTACCCTGCCCCTGCCTGCTAATGTAATATTAAGACAGCTACTCAATAATGATTGAGGCAGATCAGAGGGGAAGTTGGGAGTACAGCCTTTCAGATTGGCATGCCTGATTTCTTAATCCTGGCCCTGTTATTTTAATTGTATGTACTCAGGCCTTCATATCCTCATCTGCAAAATATAATAAAACCCACCTCAACTGCCTGGAGAATTCCATGGACAGAGGAAGCCAGTCCATGGGGTCGCAGAGTCGGACACGTCTGAGCGACTAACTCACACACACACACAGACTGTGCTGAGGTTTAATGAGATGATCCACACACAATGAGTGTTTGGATGTGTGCCTGATTGTAACAAAAGTACCTGTTGCTTTGGCAGGTAGGGTAAGACATGCAGAAACAGAAACAACTTTCACAAGGGAAGAAGCATGTTATACTCACAGATCCCTAGAAACAGGAGGCATGGAAACCTTGCAGGTCTACACGGGGAAATACCAGGGCCCAGTCAGAAGGCAGAGATGGCAGAGGAAACTGGGTAATGTCGGGTCCAGCCGCAGCAGGATCCAAAGGTACCCTCAGGATGGACAGCGTCGGCAAATGAATGACACAGGGAGGCCAAGCTTCAGTGAGTGAGGCCTGCAACTTTATTTTCAAAAGGAGCTTTTATACCCTGACTTGTACATAGAGGGAGATGAAAGATGCAAGGTCATGCAGAGTCAGCCCAAACACTCCAGCAGTTTTGCCCTTATTGAAACCAGGATTTTTTTCTGTATGCCTTTCCGTAAACAAGGGTCTTATGTTACGTACATTATCTTCTGGCCTGGAGGCCTGTTGACATTTTATGACCCTTTTTTTGATAAAGGTTGATAAACCAGGAAACTTGTTTTCCCTTGAAATGTTCTTTCACTTCAAGTGAACACACAAGTGTTCCCTGAAGTGTTTTTTTTTTCTTTATATTTCTAATCTGTGTCAACCTCAGAAAGTAATAAACAGATTGACATTCTCACGGAGCGAAGGTGCAGTGGGTCACAACAAAGAAAGAGCTTATTAGCTCAAAGGTCTGATGTGGTTAATACCAAGACTACTACTTGTTTTTCTTACATTCCAACTACATTTCTTACATTCCAACCACATTGTGCACCTGGGAGTGCATTAGTTGGAAAAGGGATATGGGAACTTGGCAGCAAGCACTGGCCCAACAATGAAGCCCTTAACCAGTACTAGTCTAATAATTTTTCATCCCTTAAAGGGCTCTATTCCCATGAAGACTTTTAAAATGTTTAGGCTTCCTATGCCTTTCTTGGTTGGGAAGTTGTGAACAATCATGTGCGTTAGTTGTAAGAGGAAGGAAAAACCTGTCAAGCAAGCTAGAATGCCAACAGAGGGGTTAGAATAAAAATATTCCTTTCATGCCCAGGAGACTTATCAACTTAGAGCCCTAAGTTGATTTTCTCCAGAAAAAGGTGGTCGGGGATAGCCCTCTGCTAATATCAGAAGAGTGGTTGAAAGACATAATATAGTAAACAGTAGACAGACAGATTTTGGTTTTGGGGTAGATGTCTGAACAGGTCCAGGAAATCCCTTGAGTCCTGATCTGCCTTTACCTGCCAGGTCTTCTCCACACGACCTTTGTCATGGGTGGGATCTCCCGTGGTGGCTCCCAACAGGTAAGAGCCTTTATCGCAGCTTCCATGGGAAAGATGGGTAAGGCAGGGTATGCAGGCTTATGACTGGTTTTTAAAATAATCCTAGCGGCTCTGGGGCACAGGGGCTATCCTGAGCTGTCTGGTACCTGACCCTGGAATGATTAGGGCAGGAGAATAGAGGCAGCAATCCCTCAGGCACCAAAGGGCAACATGAGGACATCTGTGAGGCCAGGGAGGCTGTTAGCACTGAAAGTCATCACCCAAGAGTCTCAGCTCTCTCTGAGGATCTGGAAGCACAGTGGGGGCCACGGTCTAGATACAGAAGCAGCACAGGTCAAAGGACCCGCAAGGATGTGTAAGAGGGAAAAAGAAGCTGGCCATGTGTGTGTACATATGCGTGTGTGCGTGCATATGCCTCTGTGTGTTGAGAGGTGGTAGGTGGGCAGGTAGCTTTGGAAGCAGTTGAATTATATTGTCAAGAACACATTTTTAAATCCTTCCCCCGCTGTATTTGCCTGAAGAAAATGTCTGATTTGTACATTCTGCAGAACCCCACACATGGGCATTGTTGGTCAACAGCAAACTTACCTGATAATGATCTGCATCATTGTTTCCTGGGGTTTCTCTTGTATTGATGGAGGCTTGCCACCTTAACTAAAATAGATGTGCTCTTTCTCTGTTCCTCCTGTGTGTGAGCCTCACTTCCCCACATCATCAAGCAGGCTGCTGAGGGCCAACATGGGCTTGCCTGGACCTGTCTTTTATCACCATTCATCTGGACTGGGACAGAGCTTTCAAGCTCAGGTAAAACCACTGCTTACATCCTCATCAACTGAGCAAAATCAATGAAGGGGTCTTGAAGCCAAATAAGAAGTGAAAAGTGAAATATTTCCTGCGTATCAGTAAACAAGAATGTTACAGTCATTGGTGATTCCAGTCCTCCACCATGAGCTGGTGAGCCCTGAGAAAAATCAAGATGTGAGAACACAGGATCCTGGCCCCAGATAGCTGAAAAATCAAAGGAACAGTTTCAGTGAGCCCAGACTCTTGCATCTTCCCACACATTCGAAAAGTGCTAAATTCCTTAACTTGGGATATCTAGTTTTCTTTAATTAACAGTAATCTTTTGATGTTCTGACCACCTGCCCTTTGTTGTAAAACTCCTTTATATCCTGACTCCTTCCCTCACCTCCTTGGAGCAGCTTCTCAGATCTATCTGAAACACTGTCTCTTGGGGTACAGTCGTCATTTTGCCCCAGATAAAACTTAATTCACCGCTCTCATGTTCTGTATTTTTTTTAATTTAACAGAAGTGAAGGACCCCCTTTTGGCCTCTTGAGGCTGAACTGTCCTGGCTATAAGGAGACCAGGACTTTCTCAGTTTAGCACTGAATGTTTTGTGCCCTGCAAAATCCCTGGCCCCAAGCAACCTGGGTCAGTTGGTCCCCTTACCTGGATACTGGTGGTGCTTGCCCTCCAACCTTCTGCACGGGGCTTCTGAGGGTGACTGGCGGGGAGCAGAGCCTCCTGTGGGGCCTGCAGGGACTGTACCAGGTGTTGCAGGCACAAGGCCTACTCACAGCACCCCGTCTGTTAGCTCTTGGTTACAACAGCAGGTTTGTTTTCTCAGAAGTCTGGGTTAGATCCCACCAGCTGGAGAGACTGAAAGGGCCACCAAGAGACCAGAAGATCATCCGGGTGGAACGACATGATGTCAGTAAGGAAACAAACTGAATGAGGTTCTATTGAAAGGCGAGATCTTGGCTTGAGACAAGCAATGTGACAGGATGCTCCAGGACACAGGAGGCTTGTATGTGTGTGGTAAAGGAAGACAGGAACAGACTCCCTCCTCCCAATGGCTAGGAGCTCATCAGACAGCTGCATGCTCAGGCAGTGGTCCATGAGCCAAGACTGCCAAATAACACTTACCAGCAGACACAGGGCACTGCTAAAGTAAGATGGGAATGCTGGAAAGACTCTGGTTCCTGTAGAAAAATGAAAATGTCAGTTAAGAATCTGAAAGCAAGGGGACAAGGATAAGGAAGATGGGTCTGAAAGGGATTCAGAAGCAAGTGAGGAAAGCCCAGCCTGGTTTGATCTAAGCAAGCAGAGGAGCAGGAAGAGAGAACAATGAGAAGGTAAGGCCCCGAGTCTTGGAGAGGGATGTCCCCACCAAGGGGAGGGGCGACTCACCAAGAACCACATGCCCACCTGATTGAAGCATAGCCCCAGTATAAAACTTTACAGTTAGCAAAATCCTCCACTAGCATGTGGTTATTTGATCTGATCTTCACAGTGACCCTGTGATGCATCAAAGCAGTGGTCACCCCACTTTATGGGATCAAGAGATGTACTCCCATAGCAGCAGCAATGAGCCTTCTGAGAACTCAAATGCAGACAGATGAGGTGGTGAGATCACCAGTCACCTTGGCTACCAGCATGTCAGCTCACATCTTACATTACACTGTGATGACGGCTGGTCCCAACTGCCCAGATTTTCCATCCTCTTCTGCAAGTCTCAAAAATCCACCCTGTGCTGTCCTTATCCCTAAAGTAAAAACGTAAATCACTTGAAGCATGCATAGCTTGAGTTTGTAGAAGAATAGGGAATAGTTGGAAGAAAATGGAAAGCAAGAGGCTCACTTCAGCCAAAAAAATCAATAAGGGTCTGGAAGCCAAGCAGAGGACATGCTCTCAGCCTTCATGTCAACAGATATCTACAATCTGGAAGCTGACTATGAGACAGATCCTGTTCAGACACAGAAATGAGTGAGACACATGTCATAACTCTGAGAATCTTCCTGTTCAGAGAGGAGGCAGACCCAAAACGGATGAAGAGCAATAATCGTGGCTAAGGTGGTATCTATTGTCTGCTGAGTGTGAACCCACACTGGCTCAATGCTTGGTGTCGTCTGCTTACCTGCCTCTGCAACCTGGTGGGATAGCAGTGTGAGCAGATCAAACTATGCATGTGAGACGCTGGGCCTGGACAACAGTGAGCAGATGATAAATGCTAGTTGTGGTTTAAAATAACTAATGCCCCTGTTTTAGAGGAGAGATAAATGAGGCTTAAAGGGGTTAAAGTGATAGGCCCAGGATCCCACTCTGTGTTGTTTGATTCCTTAATCTTGACCATTGATCCCAGTAGTTCCTTTTTGAAAACTTTTTATTTTATATTGGAATACAGTTATTAACAGTGTGTTAGTTTCAGGCGGACAGCAAAGTGATTCAGTTAGGCATATACATGTATCTATTCTTTTTCAAATTCTTTCCCCATTTAGGTTGTTACATGATACTGAGCAGAGACCTGCTATACAGTAGGTCCCTGTTGGTTATCTATTTTTAAATATAGCAGTCCTGATATCAGTGATTCTTAGGTTTGCTTGTTAAAAACACAGCTTCTGGGGCCCGCATGTTGGAGGTTTAGATTTTGTCAGGTTGATGGTGGCAGGGAGGTCATGATGACAAGAAGGAAGTATAACCGGTGTTTAAGAGCCAGAGCTCTGGTCTGAGAACAAACTCTGCTCCTTACTAGCCTTATGACCTTGCTTAATCTCACCAAGACTCAGTTTCTTGGTCTGTAAAATGGGGTCTGTAATACAGGAGTCTGTAATGTTATCCATTATGCTAATATACATTCAAGGCACTTTAATAAAATGGTTGAGAGCATAAACTCCAGAGTCAAACTGCTCAAATTCAAATCTGGCTTCACCACTTGCCATCTCTGTTGTTTAGTCACTAAGTTGTGTCTGATTCTTCTGCAACACCATGGACTGTAGCCCACCAGGCTCCTCTGTCCATGGGATTTCCCAGGCAAGAATACTGGAGTGGGTTGCCATTTCCTTCTCCAGGGGATCTTTCCAACCCAAGGATTGAACCCACATCTCCTGCATTGGCAGGCAGATTCTTTACCACTGAGCCACCAGGGAAGCCCACCTTGTGCTTTTCTGTGCCTCAGTTTCTTCATCTACGAGATGAGAGTGATATTATCATCTCCTTCAAGGGGCTGTTCAGTTTTAAAGCATTCATACTTGTAAAGTTTAGAACAGGGCCAGGTGAGAAGGAAGGACTCAACCAGTGTAAGCTGCTGCTATCATTAATACTGTTTTCACCATCATCACCATCCTGGCAAGAGGAAAGAGACTTTAATTAAGGCAGTGGTAGTAGGACTAGATAAGAAAGATCATGGGCACAGAATTCAAAAGATGAGCTTCAAGGAGCAGCAAGAATAAGAAAAGCAGAATGTGCTGACCTTCATTCCCAAACTGGTGGTGGGGCAGTGGGTGGACTTGGGGCAGTCCTGGTCATGCCACTGGCTTGCAGGGTGATCCTGAGCAAGGCCTCCCCTCTCATGATGTCTTGTCTTATCATCTGTAAAATGAGGGGCTGCAGTCAGCCTAGCTTGCAGATCTCCTCCAATTTTAACACATTGAGAGTCTAGGAGATTTCATGCTGATGTTTTTTAAAAACAACTTTGTGGGCTGGTGGGTTAGGGTATGCTTGTATGTTCCCAAGTTGTCATATTTTAGGCCTTCTGAAGGTTGATTTTCAGCACTACATGGGCACAGATCTATGAAGCTTGGCCAGGGAAAGCTGTTTTGTGCCCGAAAGTGAAGCCCAGAGGCTACTGGTTGACACATCCCCCACGTCCCATCTAGGTGACCCAGACCAGAAAGCTCATCTGACAACCCCTGCCTTCTTTAAGAAACACCAGTGACCTCTGGGGAAGTATGTAAGAAATATGGCCCTATCCTCATCTCCTGCCACCTACATGGGGATAAAGTACTGAGGATTGAGGAATCCCAGTCAATGGGAACTGGCCACCCAAGGTTAGTTGCCTGCTCAGCTCACTCCTGCAAAGTAAGGATGGGAGGAACCCCAACCCGCTCTAGCAGAGACAAATCCAAAAGCCTACCTCCAGACTCCTAGCCATTCCTTCAAAGCAAGAGCAGAGATATCCATAGCAGCCAGGATATTTGGCAATAACCTCTTCCTTCGCCCCTGAGTGGGTTAATTTAGTATTAGATTTCCAAAGTGAAGTGAAGTCGCTCTGTCGTGTTCAACTCTTTGCGACCCCATGGACACCAGTCTCCTCCGTCCATGGGATTTTCTAGGCAAGAGTACTGGAGTGGGTTGCCATTTCCTTCTCCAGGGAATCTTCCCGACCCAGGGATCGAACCCAGGTCTCTTGCATTGTAGACAGACGCTTTACTGTCTGAGCCACCAGGGAAGTCCAGCTGATGTTGAAATGGTGAAGTCTCTCACTCCTGCTAAAGTTAGTGATACAAATGGGAGACCAAGCCCTCCCCAAGACTCATAGAACATGCTCCACAGAGGAGTCTTTCCGCAGCGGCAGAGATACTCTGCATGTATGTGTGTATATATATATATATATATACACACATATAAATACCTGTTCTTCTCAAGTACACAGAGAACACTCACTAAATTAGACAATCTATCAGTTCACAAAAAAGTCTCAGTAAATATTAAAAGATTGAGATCATTCAAAGTATTATCTCCAAACATAATAGAAAAAAAAAAAACACAAGAAATCAATAACAGGAGTAAAACTGGAAAATTTACAAATATGAGGAAATTAATACTATGCACTTTCAAACAACCAATGGATCAAAGAAGAAATTACAAGGGAAATTAAAAGTACTTAGAGACAAATGAAAATGAAAACATACAAAAATGGAAACAAGATGGAGGAGGAGTAGGTGGACGTGGAGTACATCTCTCTCCACGGATACACCAGGAATACACCTTCAGACACAGAAGTGCATGCACAATACCAGCTGAGACCGGACAGGAGTACCTGACCAGTGGAAAGAATATATAGACCCACGCAAAACTCGGTAGGATGAAGGAACTAGGGGGAAAAACAGGAGTGTTAGTAGGACCGTGTTGGGGGCCAGCGTGAGGCACTCCGCCCGTGGCAAAGGTCATGAGGAAGGGGGCTCGACATACGCAAAGGCGGGATCGAGCCTCAGGAGTCCCCCTGGAAATCCTCGAGCATCTACCCCCATAACCAGAGCCTGCCTACTTTACTACTTTGTGCTCTCACCTACACCTCTGACTTTACGGGGGGCTGTCCCCCACCACCTCTTTCGGAGAAGGAGTTAACTTAGAGCTCCAGTTAATAAAAGCTCCTGGGCGTGACAAGAGTGTTTTAACTTACAAACTCCTCTGAAGGTTCTCTAGCCTGCCTGACAGGCTTGTCCAGCCACATGTGATTGCTCACAGCCTCCCAACCGTGAGAGGCACGAGATGCTTTAAACCTTCTAAAAACAGGTTCCTTAGAAAAGTTAGAAAACCATTAGTATAAGTATAGTGGGCTGATTAGAAATTGTATTGGTGAAGGGTTTTTCATTTGTTGAGCCAATGTTTGTTGCTAAGTCTCCACATCCCCTGCCCTTACACACATTAATGAATATATAGAAGAAATAAGTATTAACCTTTGATATAAATCACGTTAGACCTTAGGCTAAGTAAATTCTTTCCTTAATTAAAACCCACTACACCCTCACCCTATAGGAATGTAACTTTATCTGATACCTTCGGAAGATGGAGTCTTTTTTAAGAATAATCACCCCTGGAGAAATAAGTGTTCTGGTTGACTGACCGCTGTCATGAGATTGTCATAAATTGTCAGCAGGCCCCCTGGCCAGAAGATGATGCAACACCCCTAAGACCTCTGTATACATTTGTATGAAGCACCTGACTTTGATAAAAGTCAGGACTGCTGACCCCACGTGACTTTTGCATAACATCTCAGTGTATAAAAGGACCATGGAAAATAAAGAATTGGGATCAGTTTCTCGAAATACTGGTCTCCCCATGTCGCGCTCTCTCTCAAACTCTGGCTGAGTCTCCATCTGGAGCGTGGAACCCACCAAGCTTACTAATTTTGCCTGGGCTTCTAAGATCTGACCGGGGAGGCCTCAGTGTCTCCTCTCCTTCGGGAGAACAGAAGGACGCCTGCGGCCTACGTAAGTGGTGCAAACTTCTTGTCTTGAAGTTTTATTGGTCTCCCGCATAAACCAAGCTACTCTTTTCTCCACTGAATTTTCCTACTGAGCTATCCTCATTCTATTACTCTTTACATCTCTAATTAATATCTAATTGAAGCTATTGTATCCTGATCCTCACCGACGCCGTCCCTGCTTCAAACTCCCTGGATCAGCCGGGGCTGGACCTTGGCAGGACTGGATGTGCCTTCAGCAGGTGGGGGAACTGAAGCAGGGGTCTGATCCCCACATGGGGCAATTGTCTGGGCCAGAGGAGAAACATTTAAGGCTGAGAGTGAAACAGCTGATCTGTGGCAGCCTAAATGGAATGAGAATCAGACAGTCCTTGCCGCAGTCATTCACACCCTGGACAGGGACACAGGTCCCCTGGAAGGTGCAGCAGCTGGGAGCTGGAGTTTAGGGATTGTGGAGCAATCCCAAGGCAAGCGCTGCTCTTGACTGAGGAAAGACAGATTGAGGGGATATGAGGGAGGAGACTGAAGTAGGATATGCCTGTGGAAGAAAGCCAGGCAGCCATGAAGCAAGGCAATACTGCTGAGTCACAAGTAGCAGTAGAGCCATCGCCATAGCCTCTCTCTCCCCACACGCCACCACTGGCAGCTGAACAACGGAGAGGCTGGTCCACCAAACACCTGACATACTGAACTACAGAGTAGGACCCCACCAAGGGTGCTCTTTTAAGTGACTGATGTGTGGAACTACAGAGTAGGACCCCAGTCAGGGGGGCCCCTCTATGTGCCTGACTCCAAACAACAGAGAAGGATCCCAGGCAAGGGTGCCTTCTAAGTGCCTGAATGAGCAGAGCTACAGAGAAAGACTGGCCAAAGAGGCCTTCTGATCACCAGCTACAAGAGGCTCAAAAAAAAAAGACTCTGATAGGGCCACAACTCCTGGGGCAGAGGCAACTGTGTCCCTGCACAACTGGCACTGCCAGGGTCCCCACAAGCCAAGCAGCTGCACCACCTTCATGCTCAACCCTCATGGGGCAGAGCTACCACAGGCAAAAAAGTCTTGCATCTATGCATGCAGGGTTGCTTCAGTTGTGTCCAACTCATTGTGACCCTGTAGACTGTGGCCTGCCAGGTTTCTCTGTCAGGGGGTTTCTCCAGGCAAGAATACTGGAGTGTAATGGCCAATACTGGGTGCCATACCCTTCTAGAGCGCTGTATTTCTTGCCGCCCTAGCCACCAACTCCCCTGAGTACCTGGTATTGCCAGAACCACAGTGACCCAAGCAGCTGCACCACCTCCACACCTGACCCTTACAGGGGTAAACCCAAGTCCTCCAGGGCAGCCTCAGGAGCAAACCCCAGTGGACGACAGATATGCAGAAGTGGAAATAAAACCACAGTTGAAACCCAGGGGCAGTGTGACTAAGGAAGAAGACCCAAAACCCTCCCACCAGATGTACAAGCTGCAAATTAAATCCACACGATCAACTAGGCAGACTCTGTGCCTATGGAATATATAAAAGGTCATTGAGAGCCCCTACAAAAGAAAACACACTAGTTCTGATAGCTGTGGACATTGGAGGCAAGAACACATAGGAGTATGACCAGGTTAGAATCTGAGCTGCCTCCACAGCAGGTCCAGAGACCAGCACAGTGTTGGAGGGCATCCTAGGGAGGTAAGGTAGACTGTGACTCCCAGTCTGGGAAAGGACTCTGACAGCAGTGACTCAAGAAAAACATTTATTATTCTTATATTTTGACTTGTTCTGTAGATTCTTTTGGATTTTTTTTACTTTTTTTTCTCCCCGCCCCCTCTGTTATAGTTGTCAATTTTATTGGCACTATGAAATCTAATTAAGCTTTTGAGATTTTCTTTGTCTTTTCCTCAGTAACATTTTATATTGTCGCTATAAACCTCTGCCTCTACATTGGGGTTTTGCAGTTCTGTGGAGTTTTTCTTTTCTTTTTTTTTTCTTTCTTCTTCCCATTTATTTTTCTTTTCTCAATTTTGTTTTTTTAAACCTATAAATATTTTTTCTACATTTATTCCTTTGTTTGCTTTTCCTACTGTTCTTTTCCCCTTGCAGTTAATCTTTAATGCATATAAATCTTCATCTACCTCTATTTAACTTTGCATGTCTATTCTTTCTTTCTTTCCTTTCCTCTCAACATATTTGTTACTTCTGATTTCATTGCTTTTTCCCCACTTGGCACCTTGCTTTAGTTTCATTTTACAGTTTGTGTTTTAGTTAGTTTTTTCCTTAACTGGTAGATATAATTTTTGGTTTCCTTTGTTTGCTGGGCTAATCTATTGTACTTTATTTTAGCTGGACTGTTGTGATTTTGCTTATGGGTGTATATGTATATATTCAGTCACACTCTTTATTGTTGTTATAAACCTCTGCCTCTATGTTGGGCTTTTGCAGTTCTGTGGAGTTTTCTCTTTTTTTCTTTCTTCTTTTTTTCTCTTTAATTTTTTAAAACCTACTATATTTTGTCTACATTTATTTCTTTGTTTGCTTTTCCTAGTGTTCTTTTCCCCTTGCAGTTAATATTTAATTTATATAAATCTTCTTTATCTACCTCTATTTAACTTTGCATATCTATTTTCTTTCTTCCTTTCCTTTCCTCTCAACATATTTGTTAGCTTTGTTTTCATTGCTGTATTCACCACTTATCACCTTGCTTTAGTTTTGTTTTAGTTTGTGCTTTAGTTTGTTTCTTAACTGGTAGATATAATTTTTGATTTCCTTTGCTTGCTGGGTCAATCTACTGTACTTTAGTTGGACTGTTTTGATTTTGCTTATGGATGTATATGTATATGTGTATATTCCATTAATTTAATTATTATTTGCCTAATTTTGTAGCTGCCATTTGTCTGGGGTTGATCTTTGGTTTCTCATTTTGGAGTATTTGTTTTAATCTGATTTAATGCTATAACAAACCACTTCATTCCTGACCAGAGATGAAGTCCTGAGCCTTTGGAGTGGGAGCACTGACTCCAAGACCCTAGATTACCAGAGAACTAACCCTAGGGAGTATCAAATAGTGAGAACTCACACAAAGGAAACCACTTGAATACAAGACCTGGCATCACACAACCACCAGTAGCACTCTGTGCAGGACGCCTCATCTAAACAACAAATAAAGCAAAAATTCAAACCCAGTCAGAAGCAGACAGGATTACCATCTCACTCAGCCTTGCCCATCAGAGGAAAAAAACAAAACAAAACAAAAACTCACCACAAATCTCACCCTATATGAAGCTTACACAAACCACTGGATCAAACTTAGGAGGGCAGAAACCAAAAGGAAGAAATAATTCAACCTTGACATCTGGGAAAAGGAGACCTCAAACACGATAAGTAAAGAAAAAAAAAAATAATGAAAAGGCAGAGAAATACTACACAAATGAAGGAACAAACTAGAAATACAGAAATCCAAATAAATGAAGAGGAAATAGGCAAACTACCTGAAAAAGAATTCAGAATAATGATAGTAAAGATGATTAAAAAAAAAAAAAAACCTTGAAAACAGAATGGAGAAAATGCAAGAATCAATTAACAAAGACCTAGAAGAATTAAGGAGAAGGAAATGGCAACTCCAGTATTCTTGCCTGGAGAATCCCGTGGACAGAGGAGCCTGGTGGGCTGCCATCCATAGGGTCGCAAAGAATTGGACACAACTGAAGCTACTTAGAAGAAGCAGCAACAGAAGAATTAAAGAATAAACATACAGAGACAAACAACACAATTATTGAAATTAAAAACACTCTAGAAGGAATCAATCAGAGAAGGCAATGGCACCCCACTCCAGTACTCTTGCCTGGAAAATCCCATGGACGGAGGAGCCTGGTAGGCTGCAGTCCGTGGGGTCACGAAGAGTCGGACACGACTGAAGCGACTTAGCAGCAGCAGCAGCAGCAGAAGGAATCAATAGCAGAAAATCTGGAGCAGAAGAATGAATCAGTGAGCTGGAAGATAAAATGGTGGAAATAACTTCTGAAGAGCAGAATAAAGTAAAAAGAATGAAAAGAATTGAGGATACTCTCAGAGACCTCTGGGACAACATCAAGTGCACCAGCATTTGAATTCTAGGGGTCCCAGAAGAAGAAGAGAAAAAGAAAGGGTATGAGAAAATTTTTGAAGAGATTATAGTCAAAAATTTCCCCAACATTGAAAAGGAAATAGTCAATCAAGTCCAAGAGGAGCAAAGAGTCCCATACAGGATAAACCCAAGGAGAAATATGCCAAGACACATACTAATCAAACTAACAAAGACTAAACACAAAGAAAGAATATTAAAAAGCAGCAAGGAAAAAGCAACAAGTAACATACAAGGGAAATCCCATATGTTTAACAGCCGATCTTTCAGCAGAAACTCTGCAGCCCAGAAAGGAATGGCAGGATATATTTAAAGTACTGAAAGGGAAAAATCTACAACCAAGATTATTACTGTACCCAGCAAGGATCTTATTCAAAATTGATGGAGAAATCAAAAGCTTCTCAGAGAAGCAAAAGTTAAGAGAATTCAGTACCACCAAACCAGCTTTACAACAAATGTTAAAGGGACTTATATATAGTCAAGAAATACAAGAGAAGAAAAATATTTACAAAATCAACCCCAAACAACTAAAAAAAATGGCAATAGGAACAAATATATCAATAATTACTTTAAATGTAAATGGATTAAATGCTCCAACCAAAAGAAACAGACTGGCTGAATGGATACAAAAACAAGACCCATATATATGCTGTCTACAAGAAACCCACTTCAGACCTAAAGACACATATAGACTGAAAGTGAGAGGATGGAAAAATATATTCCATGCAAATGGGAACCAAAAGAAAGCTGGAGTAGCAATCCTCATATTAGACAAAATAGACCTTAAAATAAAGATTACAAAAGATAAAGAAGGACACTACATAATGATCAAGGGATCAATCCAAGAGGAAGACATAACAATTGTAAATATCTATGCACCCAACATAGGAGCACATCAATACATAGGACAAACACTAACAAACATAAAAGGAGAAATTGACAATAACACAATAATAGTAGACTTTAACACCCCACTCACACCAATGGACAGATCATCAAAACAGAAAGTTAATAGGGAAACACAAGTCTTAAGTAATACATTAGATATTAGATGACATGGATCTCATTGATATCTTCAGGACATTCCATCTGAATGCAGAACAATACACCTTCTTCTCAAGTGCACATGGAACATTCTCCAGGATAGACCACATCCTGGGTCACAAATCAAACCTCAGTAAATTTAAGAAAATTGAAATCACATCAAGCAACTTCTCTAACCACACCGCTATGAGACTAGATATCAACTACTAGAAAAAGAGTATAAGAAACACAAAAACATGGAGATGAAACAACACGTTTCTAAATAACCAACAGGTTACTGAAGAAATCAAAAGGGAAGTCAAAAAATTTCTAGAAACAAATGACAATGAAAACACAACAACTCAAAACCTATGGGATGCAGCAAAAGCAGTCCTAAGAGGTAAGTTCATAGAAATATAATCCTACCTTAAGAAACAAGAAAACATTGAATAGACAACCTAACTTTACACTTAAAACAACTGGAAAAAAAGAACAAAAAACTGCAAAATTAGTAGAAAGAAAGAAATCATAAAGATCCAAGCAAAAATAAATGAAAAAGAAATAAAAAATAGTAAAGATTAATAAAACTAAAAACTGGTTCTTTGAGAAGATAAACAAAATTGACAAACCTTTAGCCAGACTCATCAAGAAAAAGAGAGAGAAGAATCAAATCAACAAAATCAGGAATGAAAAAGGAGAGGTTACAACAGACAATGCAGAAATATGAAGGAGTATAAGAGACTATTATGAACAACTATATGGCAATAAAATGGATAACCTGGAACAAATGGACATGTTCTTAGAGAAGTTCAATCTTCCAAGACTGAACCAGGAAGAAATAGAAATTATGAACAATCCAATTACAAGCACTGAAATTGTAGCTGTGATGAAAAATCTCCCCAAAAAACAAAAGCCCAGGACCAGATGGCTTCACAGGAGAATTCTATCAAACATTTAGAGAAGAGCTAATGCCTATCCTTCTAAAACTCTTTCCAAAAATTGCAGAGGAAGGAACACTTCCAAACTCATTCTATGAGGCCACCATCACCCTGATAACAAAACCAGATGAAGACAACACAAAAAAAGAAAACTACAGGCCAATATCACTGATGAACATAGATGCAAAAATCCTCAACAAAATTTTAGCAAATAGAATTCAGTACCACATCAAAAAGCTCATACACCATGATCAGTTCAGCTCAGTCGTGTCCGACTCTTTGCAATCCCATGAATCGAAGCACACCAGGCCTCCCTGTCCATCACCAACTCACAGAGTTCACCCAAACTCATGTGTTTCAAGTTGGTGATGCCATCCAGACATCTCATCCTCTGTCTTCCACTTCTTATCCTGCCCCCAATCCCTCCCAGTCAGGGTCTTTTCCATTGAGTCAACTCTTCTCATGAGGTGGCCCAAGTATTGGAGTTTCAGCCTCAGCATCAGTCCTTCCAATGAACACCCAGGACTGGTCTCCTTTAGGATGGACTGGTTGAATCTCTTTGCAGTCCAAGGGACTCTCAAGAGTCTTCTCTAACACCACAGTTCAAAAGCATCAATTCTTTGGCGCTCAGCTTTCTTCAC
>NW_011494606.1:3156094-3159716 GCF_000754665.1 Bison bison bison
AGTCCAACTCTCACATTCATACATGACTACTGGAAAACCCATAGCCTTGACTAGATGGACCTTTGTTGGCAAAGTAATATCTCTGCCTTTTAATGTGCTACCTAGGTTGGTCATAACTTTCCTTCCAAGGAGTAAGTGTCTTTTAATTTCATGGCTGCAATCACTATCTGCAGTGATTTTGGAGCCCCCCAAAATAAAGTCTGACACTGTTTCCACTGTTTCCCCATCTATTTCCCATAAAGTGATGGGCAGTGCCAAAGAATGCGCAAACTACACACAACGCACTCATCTCACACCATGATCAAGTTGGGTTTATTCTAGGAAACTAGGATTCGTAAATATACGCAAATCAATCAATGTGATATACCATATTAACAAATTGAAAGATAAAAGCCAGATGATAATCTAAATAGATGCAGAAAAAGCCTTTGACAAAATTCAGCACCCATTTATGATTAAAACTCTTCAAAAAATGGGCATAGAAGGAACCTACCTCAACATAGTAAAGGCCATATATGATAAGCCTACAGCAAACATCATTCTCAAAGGTGAAAAACTGAAAGCATTCCCCCTAAGATAGGAACAAGACAAGGGTGTCCAGTTTCACCACTATTATTCAACATAGTTCTGGAAGTCCTAGCTACAGCAATCAGAAAAGAAAAAGAAATAAAAGGAATCCAGATTGGAAAAGAAGAAGTAAAGCTCTCATTGTTTGCAGATGACATGATACTGTACATAGCAAACCCTAAAGATAGTATCAGAAAATTACTAGAGCTATCAGTGAATTTAGCAAGGTTGCAGGATACAAAATCAAAACATGGAAATCACTTGCATTTCTATATACTAACAGTGAAAAATCAGAAAGAGAAACTAAGGAATCAATACCATTCACCACTGCAATGGAAAGAATTAAATATCTAGGAATAAACTTACCTAAGGAGACCGAAGAACTGTACACAGAAAATTATAAGACACTAATGAAAGAAATCAAAGATGACATAAACAGATGGAGAGATATTCCATGTTCCTGGGTAGGAAGAATCAATATTGTGAAAATGACTATACTACCAAATGCAATCTACAGTTTAAATGTGATTACCAAATTACCAATGGCATTTTTTTCACAGTACCAGAACAAAAAATTTCACAGCTCATATGGAAACACAAAAGACCCTGAAGAGCCAAAGGAGTCTTGAGAAAGAAGAATGCAGCTGGAGGAATCAACCTTCCTGACTTCAGGTTATATTACAAGGCTACAGTCATCAAGATAGTATGGTACTGACACAAAAACAGAAATATAGACCAATGGAACAAGATAGAAAGCCCAGAAATAAACCCATGCACCTGAGGGTACCTTATTTTTTACAAAGGTGGCAAGAATATAAAATGTGGCTAAGACAGCCTCTTCAATAAATGGTGCTGGGAAAACTGGACAGCTACATGTAAAAGAATGAAATTAGAACACTTCCTAACACCATACACAAGGATAAGCTCAAAATGGATTACAGACCTAAACGTAAGACCAGAAACTATAAATCTCTTAGAGGAAAACATAGGCAGAAAGAACATTCAATGACATAAATCAAAGCGAGATCCTCTATGACCCACCACCTAGAGTAATAGAAATAAAAACAAAAGTAAACCAAGTGGGACCTGATTAAACTTAAAGGCTTTTGCACAGCAAAAGAAACTATAAGCAAGGTGAAAAGACAACCCTCAGAATGGGAGAAAATAATAGCAAATGAAACAACTGACAAAGGATTAATTTTCAAAATATACAAGCAGGTCAGATAACTCAATACCAGAAAAACAAACAACCCAATCAAAAAGTGGGAAAAAGACTTAAACAGACATTTCTCCAAAGAAGACATACAAATGACTAGCAAACACGTGAAAAGATGCTCGACATCGCTCATTATTAGAAAAATGCAAATCAAAACCACAATGAGATATCACCTCACACTGGTCAGAATGGCCATCATCAAAAAGTCTACAAACAATAAATGCCAGAGAGTCTATGGAGAAAAGGGAACACTCTTGCACTGTTGATGGGAATGTAAATCAATACAGCCACTATGGATGACATTATGGCAATTCCTTAAAAAACCAGGAATAAAACCATCATACGACCCAGCAATCCCACTCCTAGGCATATACCCTGAGGAAACCAAAATTGAAAAAAACACATGTATCCCATTGTTCATTGCAGCACTATTTACAATAGCTAGAACATGGAAGCAACCTGGATGTCCAGAATAAAGAAGTATGGTAACATATACACAATACTGTATTACTCAGCCATAAAAAGGAATGCATTTGAGTCAGTTCTAATGAGGTGGATGAACCTAGAGCCTATTATACAAAGTGAAGTAAGTTACAGAATGATAAATATCGTATTCTAACACATGTGTTTGGAATCTAGAAAAATGGTACTGAAGAATTTGTTTACAGGGCAGCAATGGATAAATGGACATAGAGAATAGACTGATGGACATGGTGAGAGGGGAGGAGAGAGTGAGAAGTATGGAAAGAGTAACATGGAAACTTACATTACCATATGTAAAATAGATAGCCAACAGGAATTTGCTGTATGGCTCAGGAATGGGATGGGAAGGGAGATGGGAGGGAGGTTTAAAAGGGAGAGGATATATGTATACCTATGGCTGTCTGAATGCAGAGTTCCAAAGAATAGCAAGAAGAGATAAGAAAGTTAATGCAGCGATCAATGCAAAGTAATAGAGGAAAAGACAGAATGGGAAAGACTAGAGATCTCTTCAAGAAAATTAGAAATACCAAGGAAACATTTCATGCAAAGATGAGCTCAATAAAGGACAGAAATGGTATGGACCTAACAGAAGCAGAAGATATTAAGAAGAGATGGCAAGAATACACAGAAGAACTGTACAAAAAAGATCTTCATGACTCAGAAAATCATGATGGTGTGATCACTGACCTAGAGCCAGGCATCCTGGAATGTGAAGTCAAGTTGGCCTTAGAAAGCATCACTACGAACAAAGCTAGTGGGGGTGGTGGAATTCCAGTTGAGCTATTTCAAGTCCTGAAAGATGATGCTGTGAAAGTGCTGCACTCAATATGCCAGCAAATTTGGAAAACGCAGCAGTGGCCACAGGACTGGAAAAGGTCAGTTTTCATTCCAATCCCAAAGAAAGGCAATGCCAAAGAATGCTCAAACTACCACACAATTGCACTCATCTCACATGCTAGTAAAGTAATGCTCAAAATTCTCCAAGCCAGGCTTCAGCAATATGTTGTCTATGAACTTCCTGATGTTCAAGCTCGTTTTAGAAAAGGCAGAGAGGAACCAGAGATCAAATTGCCAACATCCACTGGATCATGGAAAAAGCAAGAAAGTTTCATAAAAACATCTATTTCTGCTTTATTGACTATGCCAAAGCCTTTGACTGTGTGGATCACAATAAACTGTGGAAAATTCTGAAAGAGATGGGAATACCAGATCACCTGATCTGCCTCTTGAGAAATTTGTATGTGGGTCTGGAAGCAACAATTAGAACTGGACATGGAACAACAGACTGGTTCCAAATAGGAAAAGGAGTATACGTCAAGGCTGTATATTGTCACCCTGCTTATTTAACTTATATGC